>NC_081859.1:8694619-8824194 GCF_963259705.1 Myotis daubentonii
CCCAGGCTCGCTAGCACAGTGGGGCCCTGTCCTCCAGCCTCAGTATTTCCAAGAGGGTCTCCCAACACCTCAGTCTTTTTGCAAAGACCACGCTAAGTGCTTCTGCCGTTTCATGGTTCATCAAGAGCGTAGTCCTGCAAAGTTCACAGAGTGGGAAAAACAACACGAAAGGGCAAACTTCCTCCTCTAGGAACGTAAGCAGCTTCCCATTGCTGCCGGACCACTGCCAACTACACTCTCAAAAAGGTCACCTCCCCCGAGAAGCCTCCCTTGACCTCTCTAGACCAAAGTGAGCAATTCTTCTTCTGACCTCTCAGACGCCTTCCTTCCGAGCAACCGCACGGCGCTGGCTTCTCGGTTGTGTCTGTTTGGGTTGGGCTCCCGACCTCCTCGCTAAATTGCCGGCCCCTGCAAAACGGGTCGATGCTCTATCCCTCCATCTCCTGGCAGATCTCACTGTCCAGATTGATGAAGGAATGATAGCAGCTTCCCAGGGTCAAGCCTTGATGTTCAAAACTTAAAAATTAGAAAGCAAACTCCGGTCCAACAGAAATGCTTTTTGACTGATAAGAGGCATAGTTTTGCAAATTCCTTGGCTCCTGACCTCGTTTCGGGCCCAGCTGGACAATCCAGAGACCCTTCTAAGCCCGACTCTCCACTCCATACACGCAACGTGGTCTGTCATCCTCCCAGGCCGGCGCGTGGCCACCTCTCAGCCTAGCGCCACCTGTCCCTGGCCACCGAGTCGCCGATGGCTGTGCCCAGGCGTGACAGCAAGAACCAAACCCAACAGCTGTCCTTCCACACTTGTCGGCACAAGACGGGAGACCCGGGAGGCTATTTTCATACCCAGAAGGGTGCCAAGCTAGCTTCCTGCCAGCAAGGAAGGGGGTGGCTTTCCGTTCACTCCGGAAAAACAATCCCCCCAAAACATATTCTACACCCAGAAGCCCCTGCAGCCTGCCTCCCAAATTATTTGCCATTAACAGTCCAGCTTCCCCTGGGAACGCAGCCAAGAGGAGGACAGTAGTGAGAGAGCATCCACGCTCGGGTGGCTCCACAACAGCCACTGCGGCCAATTCCACAGGCCTGGCACTGGCTCTGCCGCCGCCTTGCTCACCTGGGGCGCTGTGCCCCACCTAGCCGCCTCCCGGACCCCTGGGCTAACGCCACCCTTCTCCCACCCCTTCCATCAGAGGAAACTTCCCAGCCTTGCCAATGGCCTCCAAGGCCCTACACGAGCTGTTCGTCGTGATTTCTCTAATCTCATCTCCCAGGACACTTCTGATAATGCTGGGGCACGTCAGCAACGGGACCAGCTGTCCCCTCGGCCAGAAATGCTCTTCCCCAGAGAGCCCCGGACTGTTCTCTGACCTCCTACGAGTCTCTGCTCAAATGCCACCCTCTTGATGACCTGTCCGCCCCCTCCCCCCGCCAGCTTATTTATTTATTTTTAAAGGGACATTTTTATTGACTTCAGAGAGAGGAAGGGAAAAGGAGAGAGAGAAACATCAATGATGAGAGAGAATCACCGATCTGCTGCCTCCTGCACGCCCCCTACTGGAGATTGGCACGTGCCCTTGACCGGGAATTGAGCCGTGACCTCCTGGTTCATAGGTTGACGCTCAACCATTGAGCCACACCAGCTGGGCTCGGCCAGCTTATTTGAAATTGCAATTCACTTCCCCATCCCCACCCCTGCTCTTCTGTTCTCCCCATAACAGTTCTCCAATCCTACCATCCCTTATCTTTTCAATGCATTGTCCATCTTCCCCCTCTAGCCTGGGGAGCTCCTCAAGGCAAAGTTCTGGGCTGTTTCATTCACTGATGGTATCACTAGTGCCCAGATGGGTGCCTAAGGCATGGCAGACACACAGCCACAAATACTCTTCAATGAACTCATCTGCCATAGGAAGGTCTTCTCTTGACCTCTGTCTTCTCACGAGCTCTGCCTATCTTTGACATTGATCTTAAGACTCTCTACTCATAGTCAAGGTCGACTCTTTTCATTGAAGGCTTGTTGGTTGGCGGTTTGGCTCAGTGGATAGAGCGTCGGCCTGCGGACTGAAAGGTCCCAGGTTCGATTCCGGTCAAGGGCATGTATCTGGGTTGCGGGCACATCCCCAGTAGGAGATGTGCAGGAGGCAGCTGATCGATGTTTCTCTCTCATCGATGTTTCTAACTCTCTATCTCTCTCCCTTCCTCTCTGTAAAAAATCAATACAATATATATATATATTAAAAAAAAAAAGGCTTGTTGGTTGGGCAGCAGAATTCACACCCTCCGTCATACTTTTCCTACTTCAACAGATATGGGGGCTGCTTAGCAACATGGCCTGTCTTGCAGACATGGGCATTTCTCTAATCATTTGATGGCCAGAAACGCGCTAGAGCAGTTAGAGAGCAGCTGTTCTGGATGGTTCCACAATAGCATCAGGGAAACAGGAGAAAAGACCAAGTCATTCAGCGCTAGCTCTTCTCCTGAGGAGCCGGTCAGATTTTCACCTGCCCTGAACCTCTGGCGGAGGAAAAACTCCAAAGTGAAAGCTGCAGTGGCTCGACGCTGAGTTTGGACAAGAGAGTAGAGTTTGCATCCCACTGTTGGCTGGAGCCTCACCCGATGGAATGTCCCAGAACAGGATTCGGGCCATGAAGAGGTCGACAGGGAGTGAAACTCTAGCCGTCGGTTTATACATTATAAAATAGACGTTGCGTACACATTACACACTGGTTTTGAAAATCTCCTCACTCCCCCATTGCCCAGGTGAAGGACTTTGAGTGGGAGAATTCACTCCCGGGTGCAGCTTCCACACTAGGCGTCCACCCCTCTCCCCGTGTGACTAACTGACTTCCTTGCACACGCACCACCATCCCCTCCAGGGTGAATAGGTGTGGTGCGTGTGATTCGCAAGTCTACCTCCACATCTGTGTGCATCTGGGGAAATGGACAGTCCGGGGAGAGACGTGGCTGGGCTGTGGATTGAGGGCCCCGCACTTGCAGGACCAGCGGGTGGTAGAGGCCCCGTGGGATCTGAATCCTCTGGGCTGGGACTGCAGTGAACAGACCCACCCAATCAGAGCAGCAACAAACTCAGTGACACAGGAATGACCCGAAATGCCACTCAAATATGTAGATTGCTGGCCTCCGCCCACCCCAGCCCCACCCCCTCTGCACGTCTGGGAGAGGCCAGGGAATCTGCTTCCAAAGACACCTCAGGAGACACTTTTTATATTATTACTAGAGGCCCGGTGCACAAATTCATGCACAGGTGAGGTCCCTCGGCCTGGCCAGCAATCAGGGCCATCTCGCCCAGCCTAGGGGGGAGGGAACACGGGTGGTTGGCCAACCAGGAGGAGGGGCCAAGGGAGGTTGACCAACCACAGGGAGGGACCACAGGAGGTTGGCTGTGGGAGTGCACTGACCACCAGGGGGCAGCTCCTGCATTGAGCGTCTGCCCCCTGGTGGTCAGTGCTTGTCATAGCTACCAGCTGGTCGTAACCGTCGTTTAGGCTTTTATATAAATAGATATTTTTTAATCCTCACCTGAGGACATGCAGGGAGAACGAAAGAGAGACATCAATCAGTTACCTTCCATCTGTGCCCCATTTGGGGGTTGAACCTACAACCCAGGTAGGTGCCCTGACTGGGAATCGAACCCGCAACCTTTTCAGTGCACAGTCAACCAACTGAGCCATCCGGCTGGGCTTGGGAGATACTCTGAGAAACACCATCTTTAAATCTTCCCCCAGCTCCTTAAAGCCTCTCGCTCAGTAAACTCGTGGAGAAAAAAACCACCCAAACAAACCTGAAATCGCTTTCACGACCCTTCACCCATTCATTCCTGGACAGACTGTTGCTTGTCTCCTGGATTTTTATGTTTTATTAGAAAACCTCTCAGGCCGACTAACATCCTAACCAATAGTTGGGGGAGGGGGGCGCAGAGGGAGGGGATAATGACTTTGACAAGAGAAACAAGCTATAGCAACCACACAACCTGTGAGAAGCAAGAGCAATTGAATCCACCCAGCTAGTGGTGGTTGAGCCTTGACCTATGAACTAGGGGGCATGCAGGAGGCAGCCGATCCATGATTCTCTCTCCTCATTGATGTTTCTCTCTCTCCCTCCCTCTGCCTTCCTCTCTGAAATCCATAAAAATAAATTTAAAAAAACAACAATCCCATCCTGTGTTGAAGGCTGAGGAAGCCTGGGGGCCCCCGGTCCCATCATCACTGGGGCCAGCACAGCCGTGATCAGCACCCCCAGGCTGGAGCAAGTGAGAAAAGCACGAGGCGCCCCGGGCCCCGCGCTGCCTCCAGCCGCTCCCAGCGGCTCCTTGGAACGGAGGGGAGGGTCACGCAAGGTGACAGCGATGGCCCTGGAGCTGCTTGGCACGGCCGGCCACACGCAGCATGGAGAAACTCACCCTGACCCTGGCCGCCTGCCGCCTGGCATCGGCTCACTTACATTTTTACTCAATTACTATTTCTAAGAACAGAGACACGAAAATAAAATAAAGCGCAGGGCCCCACCGCTCAGCAGTCTCGAGTGGAAGGGCCGAGAGGGGTCTACGGGCTTTTCCCAGCGGCCTGGAAGCGGGGTGTGTGGGGGGGGACTCTGGGTGCAGCCTCCGCCTCGCTCCCTGTCCCCGCCCTGGGAGGCCTCACCTGTTTCCTAGGGGAGGAGAGGAAAAGGAAATTGGTGCAGAGTCATAGGTAAGACCACGACTACATTGAGGGGCAGGATTCCCGAGGGGACAGGACAGGAAGGCCAAAACAAGGAAAAGTTTGGGGTCTGGGCAGTGGTGGAGAGCAAGGGGCCAGACCTGGATTCGGATTTGGGCTCTGACACCAGCCAGCTCGAGGAGAGGACCAGGGTCTTCCTCTCTAAGCCGGTTTCCAGAAAAATGGCATTGCTACTCGGGTCCTTCCCAACCCACCGACCGACACGGGGAGGACCAGGGGGCTGTGTCTTAAGGACCAAGGGGTGTTTAACGAACGTTTTTCTTCTCTCCTTCCCTCCCCTTTTCTTTTCCAGAAAGCTACTGGGGGTGTGTGGGGGGGGAATAACACAGTTCACTCCTTAGTTAATAAGACAGTGAAATAAAAACACATTTAGAGACGGACTATACAATACAACGTGTCTCACCAAAGAGAACTTTTTATTTTTCACGTGGCAGCTTCTAGCTAGCCACTCTGAGGCGTTTTGGGGGGAAAATAAATGTATAATCTCGATAGAATCAGTTTTGTTTTTAAGGATTTTTGTTTTTGTTTTGTTTTAGGAAATCCCAGCTTAGGCCACTGTGAATAAGTCACCCTCTTCCTTGATTCTTAAGAAGCAAAGGTAGGCATGATAAATTGCAAAGCAGGTTACGCCAGGGAATCAGACTTCTATGCTGGTCATCAACACATTTCTTTTGTCCCTATCTGGGACCTTTGCCCACAATTAGAATCCATATAATCCAAACCTTCTCAGAGCCTCAAACATGCAGCGTGGACCGAGGCCAGCATTACTGGTCCACTTCCTCTCTTTCTAAGCATGGGTCAAGGGCACCTGGGGCCACTGAGTTTTTCCAGCGTCAGCAACATCTCAATCCCGTCTTTGCTGTGGTCTCATTGCCCCGCATGAAGTAGGCACCCGGGAAAAGCCGGCTGAATTGATTCATGCTCCAAATCAGAAAGGAATGAGACCTCTGGCTTCAGTGACCCCCAGCCCGACAGGTGGCACTGGCTCTGAGGGTCGGGGCTACGTGTGAGCATGTGGCATGCTCCCAGTCTTGCCTCATGACAACCCATTTCTCATGCAACCCAGAAAGGACAACAGGAAGGTCACACACAAGGGCAGCAGCATAACTCTCCCACAGGCCTCCCTCTAGAACTTCAAAGGAAAGGGAGGGGGGGGGAAATCTCCTTTGCATTAATTGAGCAACTACTATGTGCCAGGAATAAGGACATAGCTACAAATAAGATACACACACATACTAAAGGGGACCCTGGACATTCTGGTCATATGGGTCAGCCCTCCCGAGAGCATCCCTCCATGGGGGCCAGGGGGGGGTCAATATTTTGAATCACTCTGTGACCCCTGGGACACACATCTCATACACCCCACAATCCATCCCATCATCTAGGGCAACCTCGCCATCATAGGATTTCCAAGCGATTCATGGGTGTGTCTCCTAGAAGACGGCTAACTGCAACATTCAGGGGCACCTTTGCGAGGGATCAGCGACAAGGCTGCGTCTCAGGCTTCCATGTGGCCTCTGCCATTTCCCCCACAGGAGACAGACACTAGCGATAAAGCCGATATTACTACGTGAAAGGAGGTATAAAGCAGACGAGTGTACTCACCAAGGTACCCACAGAGCACCTGGGACTGCCTGGAGCAGAAGCTGCCCACTGAGCCAGAGGGTGTGGTAACAACTGGGCAGACAGCTAGGAGTTTTAAAAAGCACAGTCATTAGCTATTTGACTGACGAGAAGCCTTGCACAGAGCTATACAAAGACTCAACGCGGGAGAGGGACTCAATGAACGTTCTTATCATTTCCCCCCGGAAATATAAGGTCCCCGCTACTCCGGGCCAGGGGACGCGACACTGAACACTTACAGGGGGTTCTGGGTTCTGGGCCCAGCTTTTCAGCAGCCCTTACCCGGCAGGCAGACTCCTGGATTCGGCGTTCCCTCTAACACGTCCCCGTGTTAAAATAACAATGTACAATTTATATACCTAAATGTTAAAATAAATACCTTGACTGCTATTAAAGACGGCTAGGGAAGGCCTTGACCTCCTTTGACGAAAGACAGACTACCTATTAAGAATAAAAGCCTGTTTTTCATTTGGTTGGCCGAGATTTCGGGTTTCTTAAAACCACCTGTCATCATTTCTCACCCACACGTGAGAACTCCTTCTCCAATGAGTTCAAAGTACACGCGTATATTGGTCTGGGGCTGCTCAGCTATAGTTGAAACATTCGGGGCTCCTTGGATGGGATAAAACGTATCTTCCATGGTTGCTATTTTTTTAAAAATATATTTCTATTGATTTCAGAGAGGAAGGGAGAGGGACAGAGAGATAGGAACATCAATGATGAGAGAGAATCATGGATCAGCTGCCTCCTACACGCCCCCCACTGGGGACAGAGCCCGCAACCTGGGCATGTGCCTTGACTGGGAATCGAACCATGACCTCCTGGTTCATAGGTGAATGCTCAACCACTGAGCCACACCGGCATGGGCCATGGTGGTTATTACATCCTGAAATTTGGAACTTTGTTTCCTTTGAAGTAGCAGCAACTAGCTCTTGTATATGGCCCACCATATTCTTCTTAAAGAAAAAAAAAAAAAACCACACCAAAAAATGGAAGAGAAAACATTACTAAGGGTAGTCGAGTCCGGTATAAATACAGGATTTTTGCATGAGATGAGGTAGATCCGATAAACCTTGGGACACATCACCTGATTTTGCCAGGCCCCTGTTTCTGTAAAATGAAGTGGACGCCAGGGGACCCTTGAGGGTTATTAGAAGATTGAGCTGAGATGATCTACACTAATAAAAGAGAAACATGCAAATTGACCGTCCCTCTGCTATGCACACCAGCCAATCAGAGCAAGCATGCAAATTAACCCAACAACGATGGTGGCTAATTTGCATAGGCAGGTGCAGAGTGAAGATGGAAGACAGCATAGAAGGAAGCCAAGTGCTGCAGAAGGGAGCAAAGTGGCGGGGAAGGGAGGGAGCGAGGCAGTGGAGAAGGGAGAGAAGCAGGAAGCCCTATTCTTGCAGGAATCTCCCTGCAACGGGCTTCTAGGATATATATAAAAGAGACTGAAAAATAAAATGTAGTCAAGGGATGTGATACGTGAGTTACCTAACCTAGTGGCTAGATGAGCCCCTGAGTGCCTTCCAGGACCGGCATGAATATACTTCTGTCCTCACTCCAGGCACACCCTGGAAATCCACACCCCTTCCATTCACCGGGGGCACATCTCCTAGAAATACCTGCCCCATAGCAGACCTGACCTGAGAACTGTTTTTGACAAAAGACAGCGGCCGTACGGATTCCTTGTTTTGTGTGTTTTCCAGATTTGTGCCTCCTATATCTCGGCGTGAAAACTGGTAGGAAAGACTTTGCCCTGCCCTGGAGCTTACCCTCGCCAGCATCCAGCAAACTCACAAGATCCCCGGCGACCTGTTGGCACACTTGCACGGGTTCCACCTCCCAGTGGAGCCCTCTCTAGCGGGGACCTGGGACCCTGGATGACCCGCATGGCAGAGAAGAGTCCACGCCCAGGCCTCTGTAGCGCCTGCAATCACATTGTCTCGGACGCCCTTGCCAGCTGACCTCTGTGCACACGTTCTCCCCAATAAGCAACCATGCTGTCTATTTTTAGAGCCTTCCCCGGAGTCTCCTGAGGGAGAAAATCCCCCCCCAGATAACCAGTCTGCAAAGACAGGAAGCTCCACTGGGCACCAAGGCTTTGTCACAAGATCAGCAAGTCAAACAAAGCCTTCTGTTGCCTGCCTGACCCCCGGAAAGAGATGCGGAAAGTGACCTTCCCCAGAAAGCTCAGAGAGGCAGAGTAAGATGCAGCGTGTGCTCTCTCGCCCCACTCTGGCCCTATGCGTTTCTGGGGCCACTTCACTCCTTTCCCTGGGAAATGGCACCTTCTTCAGGCCAGCGGGGGTTGCGGGACCATTCTCTTCATGGGATCAGAATGCCTGGAGTAGCCCTAACCAGTTTGGCTCAATGGATAGAGCGTGGGACTGCAGACTGAAGGGTCCCAGGTTCGATTCCGGTCAAGGGCATGTACCCTTGGTTGCGGGCACATTCCCAGTAGGGGGTGTGCAGGAGGCAGCTGATCGATGTTTCTAACTCTCTATCCCTCTCCCTTCCTCTCTGTAAAAAAATCAATAAAATATATTTTTTAAAAAAAAGAATCCCTGAAGTGGTCCCAGATCACCCAGGGAAGTGGTCGGCAAACTCATGAGTCAACAGAGCCAAATATTAACAGTACAACGGTTGAAATTTCTGTAAGAAATGTCTGTAAGAAAGAGGTAAATCCATTCTTGCTCAAATGGTCCCTTAAGAAGAATGAAATGTCATGAAAAATGCTCCCAGGCCCCGGCTGGGTAGCTCATTGGTTAGAGCGTCGTCCCGATGTGCCAACGTTGTGGGTTTGATCCCCAGTCAGGACACACATGCAAGAGCCCACCAATGAATGGGTCAATAAGTGGAATGACAAATCGCTGTTTCTCTCTCTCTCAAACCAACACATACATTTTTTAAAGTGCTCCCAAACTCCATTTCAAATTCAATTCCTGCCGCAAACCCTCCACACACACCTCTCTCTGGCGACAGCCATTCCGTGAGTGGGCCCTACCATTTCCTCTCCACGCTGCACCACAATGAATTTGTACTCCACTTAGAGACAGCCCAGCCAATGGTACGGAGGGAGGGCACACCGCTGATGCCAAATGCGCCAGGCCTGGGGGTCAGCGTGGCTCAAGTCCACCTTCTAGCATCTGAGGACTGGGGAACTCATGAAGTTAGGTGCAGTTCTAGCCACACAGCTTGGTTATTGATGGTGATGTTTGCTGACAGGGGGATCTTCTGACATGTATCTCTCTCCAAGACAAACTGGCCCCAATCACCTCATTCTCACCAGCCCTGAGGAGGTGACATGGTGGCCATTCGGGACTGGCTTCACGGAGCTGGCCAATGACTTCCATGCACACCCTCAACAACCCAAGGCTTGATCCCGTGAGGAGGGACAAATGAATGGTTGAGGGAGTCTTCACATCAACATGACTTTTAACAGACATGTCTAAGGGTGACAGTGAGGTTTCCGAGCCCGAGGTGACGGCCGGAACGCGGCTCTGTTTCTGCCCACGTACTGCCCAAGTCCGCGTTCTGGAATGTTCCATTCTCCGCTTCCCTCTCCTCAATTTCCAACGCCCAGATGCCACGCTGTGCGCCTGCCTGTGGGGACAGAGCTCCAGGGCCTGTCCCATTACCAAAGCCTCCATCGTCTGCAGAGAAATGTCCTGTCCTGACTGTGATGCTCTTTCCTCCTTTTATTATTTTTATTTTTATATATATATTTTATTGATTTTTTACAGAGAGGAAGGGAGAGAGATAGAGAGTCAGAAACATCGATGAGAGAGAAACATCGATCAGCTGCCTCCTGCACACCCCCCACTGGGGATGTGCTCGCAACCAAGGTACATGCCCTTGACCGGAATCTAACCCGGGACCCTTGAGTCCGCAGGCTGACGCTCTATCCACTGAGCCAAACCAGTTAGGGCTCTTTCCTCCTTTTAAAGTAGACTCAGAATAAACCATTCACCTTTTTTCCCCTCCCCGCCCCCCCCTTGGCTTTTCTCAGCCTGCAACTGAATTCTAAGAGTTACTGACAAAGAAATACAACTTCCACGGTATTGTCATGTAGATGTCAAAGCAGATGGGAAGCTGAGGTTAAGTCAGTGGACAGGGAAATCAATGACCGGATACTAATAAAACCCAAAGTGGAAAGAATGACAAAGTTATTGCCGTTCCCTGTGGTAGAGAGAGAATGATTGATCCCTAATGGGTTTCGTCTGAGAAGCATTGAGTTAACGATGCTGAAATGAATCCCACACTGAAAAATTAAGTTACATTTCTCAGGGGAAAAAAAAAAAGTCCTATTTATGTTTTGCCAACTGTAAATTGTGCTCTTAGAATGCATTAACGAATACTGTCTTTCTCGATAACAAACTTTGCATTCTTGTCCCCAAGATGAGGTGACAAATATAGATGCTTGCGACAGCGACAGCCTGAAGTGATGGGTGACCAGTTAGTTATGTGGGAGCCGGCTTGTCAGGCCCGATGTGGCATCTGTCAGCGTGGGATGGGTCCGATGGGGGAAGACCAGGGACAGAGCCAACGTCTAAGTCACAGCAGTTTTCTTTGTCTTTCTAACATGGCGAGTCCAAGAAACTCAACTCCTGCCCTAACCGGTTTGGCTCAGTGGATAGAGCATCGGCCTGCAGACTCAAGGGTCCCAGGTTCGATTCCGGTCAAGGGCATGTACCTAGGTTGCGGGCACATCCCCAGTAGGGGGTGTGCAGGAGGCAGCTGATCGATGTTTCTCTCTCATCGATGTTCCTAACTCTCTATTCCTTTCCATTCCTCTCTGTAAAAAATCAATAAAATATATATTTTTTAAAAAAGAAAGAAAACAACTCAACTCTTCACCAACGCAGTGCAGCGTCTTCATGTTTTCTAAGACGTTTGCGGTCTTGCCTAAGAAGGCTTCCTTCTCAAGGGCTTCTTAGATGTCTAGCTAGCCCTGCCAGTCCCTATTTCCAGCCCTTTAGGTGGCAAAGGTCACCTAAGAAACAACCCGAGTGTGCAAAGGAAATAGACCCACTGAGTGGAACCTACCAGGAAAAGAATAGATGCAGGTCCCAAGACATCCCAGGCTAGTGGGAGTGGCTTCTAGAACATCCATGTTTAATCACATTTTAGTGTGTCTAAAATCTCTCTTTTCCTAGCTCACAGGCAACGGCACGTTAGGGTGAACTGTCAGTGATGTTTCCTTCCTAGGGGCCCATACAATAATGGTGCCCCGTAAAATCCATGGCGTTTGAGATGCCATGAGTTATGGCTGCCGTGCAACGTAGGCCCACAAAGCCAGCAACAGAGCCAGGTGCCCTCTGCCCCTGTCCCCCTCAACCTCTTGCAGCCCTAGAAGGCCAGCCTCTCCGTCATCGTCGCAGGTGAAAAAACTGAGCCTGGCCCAGGGAAGCTGACCGCCATCGATACAGATACTCCAGAGGCGGGAAAACCAAGAAGCATTCAGGGAGGGTGGGGTAGGGGCCAAGGGGGTGTTTCACACCACAGCGGGGCCACCAAGCCGGCCCAGGAAGCAAGGTGGTGGTCCCACCGCCGTCCAGTTCACCACCCACTTCCTGACGGACGAGAGAGGTCAGAAGAGAAACGAATCCAAAGGCAACAACAACAAACAACAAACAACACCCCATTTGTGGTTGTGGCCTGATCAGAACTTGTCAGATTTCTTCCAAACACAGACAGGAGCGCGCTTTGCAGCCTAAACAAACCCATCAAAGAATCCCTCGTCTGTGATTCCACTGAAAAGGCCCGGAGAACATGGGATGCCTAGGTTTAAAAAAAAAAAAAAAGATCCGGGTTTAAAGAATATTGGAAAAGAAACACATATGGCTTCAAAATGACAATGGAAACATTTGTTTATCTCTGGCCGGAGGCACATTTCGTCAAGCTGCTCTGAATCGGAGGGACGGAACCCACCCTCCCTCCGGAACCCACCCTCCCTCCGGCTGAAGGGCTGCCTATGGGGAGCGAGCACATCTGGCGAGTCCACGTCCCCTCCAGCATCCCTCAGCACCGGAAATGCTCCATCAAGACAGATGCAGGGCCGTTCCCAGCCTCTTCCATGCAGCGCCTTGGCTTGAGGTTCACCTCCGACTAAACCTACAAGGGGGTGCGGGGGTGGGCAGGAGGGGGGCGGGGGGTGCTGACCAGAGTCCCACCTCCGCGGTTGGCCTGCACATCTCTCCCAGGGCCAGGTTCCTCCACGAACCTTCTAAGAATGCAGCCGGGCCCTAGCCAGTGTGGCTCAATGGATAAAGCGTCGTCGGCCTGCGGACTGAAAGGCCCCAGGTTCGATTCCGGTCAAGGGCATGTCCCTTGGTTGTGGGCACATCCCCAGTAGGGGGTGTTCAAGGAGGCAGCTGATCAATGTTTCTCTCTCACGGAAGTTTCTAACTCTCTATCCCTCTCCCTTCCTCCCTGTAAAAAATCTATAAAGTATATATTTTTAAAAAAAAATTTTTTTTTTAAATAAATAATTAATTAAAAATGCAGCCTGAAGCCTGTTGTCATCTCTGGGCGAAGGCCTGGGAGTTGGCGACCTCCTCGGTTCTAACCCAGATCTGATGGTGGATCGACAGTGAGTCACTAGCCCTGTTTCCCCATCTCCCTTTCCTCTAGGAAAGTGGACCTGTCACTCCTCGGTATCTTAGAGGGAAGATGCTGCAATCAGGCTACATCAGCGCTTTTGCACCAGGCAGAAGCCATCCTTCGAAAGGTGCAGCTCTGGAAGTCGCCCCCAGAGGTCGCTGTGGAGACATGGGGCTGGGCGTCCCTCTGGGAGGTCAAGGGGTCCCCTGCTGGCCCCTCCAGCTCCAAAGCCCAGCCTCCCTGGTGATGAGGAGGCTGGCCTCACCTGGCAGCAAAGACTTGCCCAACAGTTTCAGTTATAAACAGTATATTTCTTTGAGGGTTTTTCCTAGTCCTTGAAAAGTCAAAGGAAAAAACAGAGAGGAAATCCTGACAGAGTATGCGGCCTGAGTTAAATGTAACCACAATTAGGCACTAGAGTTAGTACAAGCGATGATGCAATGACAACGAAGGAATTAAAGTGGGTCTGTTGTTTATTAATAACTCAGCCATTGTGGAAGTCAAAAGGTTCAAGTCTGTCTTTGATCTCTTTTTCTCTCGCTCTCTCCTTCCCTCTCTCTCTTTCTCTCTCTCTGTGTCTCTTGCACATCCACACACAGAGAATCTTAAAAAATAAAATCCCTGAACATCAAGCAAAAATACTACTATGTTCCAGCAACTGCTAATATTTTCCTTCCCTGGGCAACTGGCCCGTAGTCCAGCAACTTGTGCACAGAGAGCCCTGTCCCTGAATAGAAGAACCTTAAGGCTCCCTCCCCCTCCCCCCCCCCCCAGAACACAGCGCTTTGGGGGTTATTCCTGCGACGCCCCACGACTCCCCTTGGAAAATGACAGGAGAAATAGAAAAGGACATTGTTTGGCATCAAATGTTTAACATTCATGTGAAAACAATGACCGAAGAAACCTCGCTGCGATGTTTCGGGCTGTATATTTTAGTTTATCTCATTCAATAGGATTGAATAAACCGACACGATTATTTATTTTCTTCCTTGCCCGGCCTGGAGAATCCACTCTTCATTAACATGCATTGTTTATTTTCCCTGCAAGGGAAATCCAAGATAATTTCTCACTTCTTTGTCCTGACTGATAGCACTGGCTGACCGAAGTTACTGAGGGGTGGGGCCGCGCCAGGCCTCAGGCTCAATGAATGGGAAGTTCAGATGTCTAATTTCGGTGTTTATTACCCTCATAATAAAGCATGGACTATACCAAATGGTCCACTTTCATGCTCCTATTTAATTAAGGTAACTTTCTGATTATCTTTCTATTCAGTGCTCTCATTTTACTGTCCTTTTGATTATAAAGATATTTTCTTTTTTAGGTGATTACTTTTAGCATGGGACTACTAGCAGAATTCAGGAACCCCAAGTAACTATCAGGGGAATCAGGGCTCCTCCACACTGGCATGCCTGACTCTTGGGCTGGATAATTCTTTGATACATGGGAGGGGCTCAGCTGTGGGTGTTCTAGGATGTTTAGCTAAATCCCCAGCCTTCCCCACTAAATGCCCACAGCACCCCTCCACTCCCAGTCAGGACAATCGAACATGTCAGATGTATCCTGGGTGGGGGCGGTGAGTGTGTGTGAGTGTGTGTGTGTGTGTGTGTGTGTGTGTGTGTAATCACCACAGTTAGAATCCCAAGTGCCTGATTAGTTAGAATGAAAGAGGGAGAGGAAAGAGAGAAAATGAAACGGTTTTATCTCTTCCTTCTTAGGATTATCCCAGTCTCTACAGATTTTACACTGTCCATCCTTGGACACCTCTCGGTTAAGGAGGTTACTCTCACTAAATCTCTAAAGCCGTGAGCAGTGTCTTTTGAATAGCTGTGCCTTGAACTTCAAATGGATTGTCAAAAGGACCCAGAAATCCACCAATTCCCACTGGGTAAAACGATGGGCAAACCTAAGCCTCACTCCACTTTGAGCCTTAAACTAACAGCATGTGAGAAGATCAATATGAATAAATTCAAAACGAATCAGACCCCTTCTTTGACTGTTGACACAGTATTATTTATATCCCCTAAATACCTTTCTTGACTAAAATTCATCCGAGAAAGTTGGCAACTGGCCAGTTCTATTCATATTTACTGTATTTATATAGCGCGCGGGGCCAAGGATAATATTTAAGACAAAATATGCCTGGAGGCATATACAATATCTCTTATATTTTTACTTTGAAATGTCCACGTTGCTAAAAATATTGAGTCTGAACCGTATAAAATGTGCCGCGAAGGGCGATCAGCGATCTGAAATGATATATGGCTCGCTGAGTATAATTAGAGCATATTTGTAATACTTGAGCCGGAGTCACTCCCTGAACGCTAATAAGTTGGGGGTAAAAAAAAAAATGAACCAGTGATCTTTCCCATGCCTTGGGCTCTGGGGGGCTCATGACCCTCAGGAAGTCACTGCAAGCCGCGACAGGCACACTCCCTCCGGCAGCCAGCAAGTCCTAAAGGGGGAACGTTGGTACGGAAGCCAAGGCTGTGCTTTCAATTTGCTGTTTAAAAATATGGTGGAGTGCTTTTCTCTTTTCTCCCCCACCCCCGCCCCCAACTTTTTTTTTTTTTTTTTGGAAGGGTGTACTATATTCCAGTATAACTCGAAAGTGCTGGAAAATCAGTTAACCTACTTTCTGTGAAATGGTCCACAGTCCTTCCCCAGTAGGATGCAGTCTGCTATGGTTCTCGGCCCCTCAACCTACGTTCACAGGACAGGCTTTACAAAGCCTGCGTTTTGCTTTAAGAAGCCTGTATTTCGGTATGAAACGCCCACAGTACATTTTGAAAAACACTGGACTTCGGAGAGGCTTTCCTATCTTTGGTGGCTCCACGTGGGACGGGGAAGAGTTTCCACTTGCTGCTCTCAGCGGCCCTATCTGGAATCCTGACCCTGTGAGAATGTCTCCACTTTGGTGATGGCCATGACCCCAGGTCAGATCACTCAGCCCTTGGGACTGAGAGACGCTGGAAAGAACAGGGAATGAAGGCCCTCCTGGGCGACCTGCTCTCTCCACACCTCTCTCCTGCTGGATTCAGCCCTCCTCTGTGAAAAGCGCCGGCAATGCATGCGAGATTTTGCAGGTAAACACGCTACTGGGATGCCGAGTGCAGGGTCTCCATAACACACTGGCCCGACTGCCCAAACAGCCGTGGAAGCCACGCACGTGCAGGGGAAAGCAAACTGACTCGCTCCCGGTTCATCTCAATGGCTTCGGGTTAATGACAATGAACCTTCTTGCCTAATATCTCCTTGGCTCCACCCCAGACCCAGAGCTTTCCTTCCCGCAGGGAATAACCAGGGTGGAGTGCATTTATTACCATCATCACAACAATAAAACCGTCCTGCCTGCCAGGATCCCCTGCAGGAGAAGATGCAGCAAAAGAGGGGCCGCTTGGAAGACCTGGGTTAGCTCCACCGGCTCATATTTTGAGACCATCCAGTAGGAGACAGGGCAAGTCACAGAGCTGCGACTTGTCAAACAACAACAACAACAAAAAATATTAAAAGAAAAGCTCCGCCCTATAACTAGAACCTCTGGGATCAAACGGATCGAGAGGGCCATATTATCTCTTTAGGAAAGACACAGAGATTCCGTGAAGGCAGCGGGCCAGTATATAGGGCATGGAAAGGGGTGGAGAGAAATGGGCCGCCAATGAAAAGCTTACAACTTGGGGTTTGGACTACGCAAATATCGAAGCTTTTTTTCTTTCTTTCTTTTTTCTTTTTCTTCTTCTTCCTGGTATTTAACCCTCTCAGGTATCACGGATGCTTCTTTTTTTTTCTTTTCTTTTTTAAGGATTGGAACTAATTCTAAGCAGACTGCCCTTCTCTCTCCCCCACTCCCCCCACCCCAAGGAACTCCCCAATAAATCACTCAGCTCCCATCGCTACTGTATGCCGGCTGGCTTTGGGGACGCTGCCCTCCGAGAAGCAGGTTTACAAGAAACAAATGAGCTGCCTTCTGCTCTCTCGGAGGCGCTCAGGAGTCCCCGCAGGAGCTCAGGGCTCCGGAGGGAGACAGAGAAACGCATAAGAAAGGCGGTTTTGCTACACCGCGAGCTTCAGGAGGCAGGGTTGCGTAGATTCTGGAAAATAACGTGCAAGTCCACCCCCTTTCCGCACCGTCAGACACCAAGCCGCCCTCTCCACCGCTCCAGGTGACTTCCAAGAGGGGGAAGGGGGGCGGGCTGGGCACAAGGCGGCCTTTGGGAATGTAAACACCTGGCCGTGGCCACAGCCTCCAGAACCCGGGGGTTAGGAGGTAGGTGTTTTGGAAAGGTTTCACCATATCGGGTGTGTCCTGGCGATGGGAGCTGGAGACAATGGGGGAAGCTTGGGGGAGCCCCTTGGAGAGGTCGGCGGGGCGAGGGGCGCCTTCCCTGCCGGGGCCACTATTTTTTAACCCTTCCTGCACCCGCTGGGCCGGCTCCACGCCCGTCGGGGGGAAGGAAAGAAACCCACCAGGATTCCCCTGCTGCCCTCGGCCCCAGGGAGCGCCTCTCGGGGGACAGGGGGGGGACGCTGGCTCCTAGCTGGTGGCCCAGCCAAGAACCTCAGGGGCGAGAAAAAAAGAACGCCTTAGACAGGAGAGGGGTGCTGGGGAGGGGGGGAATTAAGGGGGGGAGGAATGGAGGAAATACAGTGGAAAGGCAACGTTTTCCAGCCTCAGCTTCTCACGCCCAGGAGTGGAAGGGGCGTGCGTGGGGCTAGGGGCTGGGGACCGAAAGGCGGACAGGCCAGGGCGATCCCTTGGCGTGGTGGCCCCGCTTGGGGAGCCTCGGAGGATGGACACGAACACAAACAAAAACCCCCAGAAGCAAACAAGACGGCACTCACTTTCCGAGGGGAAGAAGGGCGGCATGTCGATCTTGTAGACCTCCTTGGCGTAATACTCCTCGTCGCTGCGCTCGCGCTCGCAGGCGGCCGCCCGGCGGCTGGCCTTCTCCTGCAGCAAGTCCCGGGTGCTGTTGTAGATGGAAATGACCTCCGGGGGCACGTCCTCGGGCTCGGGGTAGTCTTCCGGGGGGCTGGTGAGCTTCAGCTTGCTGAGGATCTGCCCGCGGATCGCCTCGATCCTCTTGCGCATGAACTGGTCCATGTCGAGGGTGCTGCACGTCGACAGGCTGAGCGCGGCCGGCACCCAGTGCAGCAGCAGGAACGCGCGCACCACGCAGTAGTGCATTTTTTTTTTTTTAAAAAAAAAAGGTGGAAAAAGTTTCTTTTTTTTCCTTAAAAATTTTTTTTTAAAAATGGTACCCCAAATAAAAATAAAATAAAAATAGAGGAAAAAGAAATTGAAAAGAAATCTGAAAATACAGGTCAGGTCGATTTTTTTTTTAATGCGAAACTTTTGCAGACAATCGAGTCACTGTCGAATAGTGAGAGAGAGAGAGAGGAAATAAAAAAAAGGTATCTTGCTGGAGAATTCTTTTCAGAAGAAAAAGCCAGTCGTTCCCTAAGTGGAAACGGTCCTATGCGATGGGCAAAGGGAACCCTCACGTGGTGGGGGGGGGAGTTAGAAAAAGTTTCCTTGCAGCGACGAGCTGGGGGGGAAGAGAGGCGAGTGGCTAGGAGGCGGCAGTGGGTGCAGGAGGAGGACACGGAGTTCAGTGTGTCAGTTTCGGGCGCCGAGTGGCAGATCTGAACTCGGCTCCCGCGGCCAAGAGGGAAGAGATGAAAAGGTCCCCGCTGGCAGCTGCGGGCGGGCGGGGCGCCGGGAGCGCAGCGGGTTTATACGTTTAACGCAGGAGGCGGCTCGGCCCCGGGGTCCGCCGCGGCGCCGGGAGCAGGAGCAGGCAGCTCGGAGCGGAGGAGCGCACACGTGTGTGCGTGTGCGTGTGAGTGTGTGTGCGTGTGAGTGTCTGTGTGTGCGCGTGTGCGCGCGCGGGGGCCGAGCCTGGAGCCCGGAGCCGGGCGCGCCGCGGGGAGGCGGCCGCGCTGCGCCGGGAGCTCGGGACGCGCTCGGATCCCGCGGCGGCCGCAGCGGCTGCCGAAGCGGCGAGGACCCTGCTCCCCGAGCCGCGCGCGGGGGCCCCCACCCCGGCCGGAGCGCGCCGACCCGCCCGGTTACTCCACGTTGCCGCCGCCGCCGCCGCCGCCGCTGGCAGGCGCGCCCAGCCTCCAGCGCCCTCCTTCTCCTGCTCCTCCTTCCGCGCTCGCTCCAAACGCCAACCAGGCAGCAGGCGACCGGCCGGCGGCCGCCGCCGTGGCTTCCAGCCCCTGGGCCGGCCGGCGGGGCGGCTTTATTCCTCCGGGGCTCGCGCGGGGCTGCCCTGGGACGCCCACCCTGCCCCGCGCTCCCGGGGTCTCTGCCACTCGGACTTGCTCGCTTAGGGGAGGGGGGCACTGGGCACCCTGGAGTCCACCCTCCTCCTTTCTCCGCTCTGCATCCAGGCAGCCCCTCCTGCCCGATCCCGAACGGCTGCCTAGACCGTTATACTAGGCTCTCCATCCCTTTCCTCCTCCACTTGCTCCCTTTCTCTCTCTCTCTCTCTCTCTCTCTCTCTCTCTCTCTCTCTCTCTCTCTCTCTCTCTCTCTCTCTCTCTCTCTCTCTCTCTCAGCTTCTGCAGCTCCTCTCCAAGCGAACGGTCTGCTGCCAGCAGATAACATCACGGTCTTGCCTGGGAGGAGAGATTTATAAGTTCCCTCTGCACCACGTGTTTGCCTTCAACAAAGTGACGTGCTAGGATTACAGTCAGAAGTCCTCTCCTCGCTCAGCCCCGAGCTCGAGCTCGCCCTGAGCGGCGGAGGGGTGGGTGTGTGCGCGCAGGGAAGGGAGGGGAGGGGAGAGGGAGGAAGGGGGAGTGTGCGCCCTGACAACCAGGATTTACAGTATTTACTTGATAGAGTCACTTTGGACGGGGCGGCTGAGGGACGCGCTAGCAAACCTCCCAGTTCTGAGCGAGTGGGGCTCCCTCACAGCCTCCCGAACGGAATCACTTGCTCCAGCGTGGAAGGCTTCCCTCCTGTAGTGTGCACACACACGCACACACACACAGACACACACACACAGACACACACACACACACACACACACGCAGGAGCCTTACTTTCCTCTGGGCCAGGCCAGCTCCTGAGACAGGCCTTTCCATCTAAGAGTCACCTCCTGCTTCCTTTTTTTTTTTTTAGTGGAGTCAGTTTCTGCTGTTCCCTGATACTAGTTTATTTTTTAAAATACGTTTTTATTGATGTCAGAGAGGAAGGGAGAGGGAGAGAGAGATAGAAGCATCAATGATGAGAGAGAAACATGGATCGGCTGCCTCCTGCACGCCCCCTCCTGGGGATCCAGGCCGCAACCCAGGCCTGTGTCCTGACCAGGAATTGCACCATGACCTCCTGGTTCATACCTAATACTATTCTAATGCCCGTAGTCTAAAGCACAATTATTAGAGTTTGTTACAGTCTAGCAAGCCCTCCACGGGACTGGGAACTCCTGGGAACAGACCGCCATCTTTTTTTTAAACCTAGAGAATGAATATTAGTTCATTTCACTGTTGGAATGAAGGGCTCTCTCTTTAAATTGCTGCCTCAGCCATTCGTCTCCGGGACACTCACATCCCGGAAGCTGAACATGGCCTATGGCTAACCTTTCGACGCAGCCCCAATGAGACCAACACAAGGAGCGCTCTTGCCACGGTTTGCTTTCCCCTCTCTTTTATTTCACCTGTCGTTGCTGCAAGCCAACATTTGCATTTTGGCACGACTGTGGCCGTACTGACTAGACGGGTGATTTACACTGGAAACTCTGTTGTGTGTCCCCTCAAACTCAATGCCTCTATATTATTCCCTCGGTAGGCGTTCCTTTTATTCTGGGAGGGACTGTCTCTAACTTCTGAAATTGACACTTTACCTGTATAGGGGGCCTATATTATTAGTAGACTGACGGCTGAATAGATGTAATAACAATAGCTAACATATTAGTAAGATACAGAGATAGATGTATGTGGGCATTTAATCCTCACAGCAACCCCGAAGGACATATTATTATTATTACTAGAGGCCCGGTGCACAAAAATTTGTGCACTCGGGGGGGGGAGGGGGGGTCCCTCAGCCTGGCCTGTGCCCTCTAGCAGTCTGGGACCCCTCGGGAGATAACGACCTGCTGGCTTAGGCCTGCTCCCGGGTGGCAGAGGGCAGGCCCAATCCCTAGGTGCAGCCCCTGGTCGGGCTCAGAGCAGGGCCATTTGGGGAGTTGGGGCACCGCCCCATGTCATGCACAGAGCAGGGAGGATCAGGAGGTTGCGATGCCACCCTCAGTCACGCTCAGGGTAGGGCCGATTGGGGGATTGGGGCACCGCCCCCTGTCACACTCAAGGCAGGGTCGATGGGGAGGTTGTGGAGCAACCCCCTGTCACGCACAGAGCAGGGCCCATCAGGGGGTTGGGGTGCTGCCCTCTATCACCCACAGAGCAGGGCGGATCAGGGGGTTGGGGCGCCGCCACTCTCACACTCAGGGCAGGGCTGATGGGGAGGTTATGGCTCTACCCCATCACACACAGAGCAGGGCCGGGGGCGGGGGGGTTAGGGCGCCGCACCCTGTCACACACAGAGCAGGGCCCGTGGGGGGTGGGGAGCTCCCCTCTATCAGGCACAGAGCAGGGTGGATAGGGAGGTTGTGGCCCCGCCCCCTGTCACATACAGAGCGGCAGGGCGATCAGGGGGTTTGGGCGCTGCCCCCTGTCACGCTGATCCCGGTGCCGGGAGGCATATTACCCTTTTACTATATAGGATTGAGGCCTGGTGCACGGGTGGGGCCGGCTGGTTTGCCCTGAAGGGTGTCCTGGATCAGGGTGGGGGTCCCCACTGGGGTGCCTGGCCAGTCTGGGTGAGGGGCTGAGGGCTGTTTTCAGGCTGGGGGTGACTGAACTCCCAAACGCTCCTTTTTTCCTTTTTTTTTTTTTTTTTTTTAATTCTGGGCCAGCTTTAGCTTGAGGCTTGGCTCCAGCTCTTAGGCCTCCGGCTGAAAGTAGGTTTCTGGCCTTTGCTTACAATGTTGCGAATCTGCTGGCTGAAGTTGGGCGTATTTGTTACAGAGTTTCTTAAACTGCCCGCTCAGAGGCAGCGGCAGGCGGGGAACGTTGGTTTCCTCCGTCACTGAGGCAACCAAGCCTCATGTTAGTTTCAAGCTGCCTGGCTGCCGGCTGCCATCTTGGCTGACAGTTAATTTGCATATCTCGCTGATTAGCCAATGAAAAGGGTATCGGTCGTATGCCAATTACCATGTTTCTCTTTTATTAGATAGGATCATCAGCAGTCTTCTGCAGATGAGAAGACTGTAGTCCAGAGAGGCTACGTACCTGGTTCAAGGCCATAGTCAGTGGCAGAGCTGAAGTCTGCAGAGAGCATTCGCTGTCTATGAGCTTACCCACTAATAACTTCTAAGACCTACCTGATTAAGTCTTACAAACGTGGATTTTATGGTGAGGCACGTGTGGGAGATACTGGGTACTCTATTACAGACTCACAATCCCCATCATTATGTTCAAGGCTCTGAGCAATTTACACATTCAACTCTTTAAACCCAGCATGTTCCAAACTGCCTTGAATATGAAAATTCACCCCCTCTCATTAATAGACATTGGAAAATTCTGGAATAAAGGAATTGTTTCAACCCACTTCTGAATAATTCTGAAAGTTACATATAAATCAGCATCAGCAGGTGCCTTTCCTTTTTTAAAAAAAATATGTATTTTTAAATATATTTTTTATTAATTTCAGAGAGGAAGGGAGAAAGAGATAGAAACATCAATGATGAGAGGGAATCAAGGATTGGCTGCCTCCTGCATGCCCCACACTGGGGATCGAGCCGGAAACCCAGGCATGTGCCCTTGACTGGAATCGAGCCTGGGACCCTTCAGTCCGCAGGCCGACGCTCTATCCACTGGTCCAAACTGGCTAGGGCTGGTGCCTTTCCTTGAGGCCCAATGGAAGCAGCTTGAAAGGAGTTAGACAACCTGCCAGCACCCCAACAGCCAAAGCAAAAACATACTCAGGCGGGGCAAAGATTTCCCTGAACTCGCCGCCCTTTGCGCTCAGTTTGAGAAGGGCAATAATACAGTTGTACCGGATGGGGTAAAAGTGACTCTTCTTACTGCTGGAGGCGATGCTGATGGCACTGGTTCAGCCGCCCTCCTCCCACTCGCCCCTCTCCCCCCGCCCCACCTGAGCCAGGGAGACCACCTTCTTGGTAGAGACAAAAACGCACCTGAGACTGCGTGGATTCAGATTAGAGTGTGGAGAGAGCAGCAAACGCCCATCTGTGTCACTTCTAGGGAAACAACCATAAATGCTCTGGCAACCGTCCCCGCTTCCCAATATAAACACACACACACACACACACACGCTTGCCCATGATAGTTTGTTGAACGCCCACTGCTTCCTTTACAACCCCTTAGGCCCCCAGCCTATTCCTGAGGCTACTTTTAATTTCCCCACAGCCTAGGAGAGCAGGAGAGGGGGTGGGAGCGTGAAATCTCCTGGTGTCAGTAGGTGAGCCCCTTTTTCCTCTCGGGTGAGCAACCCTATGAAGATGTAACAGGTTCCAGCCGTGGGCAAACTACGGCCCGCGGGCCGGATCCAGTCCGTTTGAAATGAATAAAACTAAAAAAAAAAAAAGACCGTACCCTTTTATGTAATGATGTTTACTTTGAATTTATATTAGTTCACACAAACACTCCATCCATGCTTTTGTTCCGGCCTCCGGTCCAGTTTAAGAACCCATTGTGGCCCTCAAGTCCAAAAGTTTGCCCACCCCTGGGCTAGACTGTACGAGCTGCCTCCCTGGTAACTGTACATGGATCCTTTCTTGTATTCAATAACTTCTTTGGAGTCTTTTTAAAAATATATATTTTATTGATTTTTTTTACAGAGAGGAAGGGAGAGGGATAGAGAGTTAGAAACATCAATGAGAGAGAATCATCCATCAGCTGCCTCTTGAACACCTCCTACTGGGGATGTGCCCACAACCAAGGTACATGCCCTTGACCGGAATCGAACCTGGGATCTTTCAGTCCGCAGGCCGACGCTCTAGCCACTGAGCCAAACCAG
This sequence comes from Myotis daubentonii, assembly GCF_963259705.1. NCBI lineage: Eukaryota > Metazoa > Chordata > Mammalia > Chiroptera > Vespertilionidae > Myotis > Myotis daubentonii. Next base: position 8,718,647 of record NC_081859.1, read on the forward strand.
TCAGGGCTCCTTTGGAGTCTTTCCATCTCCACATTCGACAAGCAATCTGTCACTGAATTTCATGAGATCTTAGTATGTGCTGGGCTTTCTGCAGTCTTTATGGAGAAAGGGTCTTTAACTCATCGAGACCTTGACCACCTCGAGGAGGCAGGGGCATGTAGTGCTTACAAGGGCCGGCCCCAGGGTCAAGGTTTCTTGGGTTCAAATCTCTGTTCCTTTCTGGCTTTGTGACCGTGACCCTGGCCAAGTTACCCTGACTCATTGTGTTAGTTTCTTTATCTATGAAATGGGGGTAACCCTTAGTACCCACCACATGAGGTTATTGAGAGGATTAAACTATACAGGGAACAGAAAGCACTTCTAACAGAGCCTGGCACCTAGTATGTGCTCATTAAACGCTCCTCGCCAGTTTCTCGTGCTCTCACTTCCTCCTCTTTGTCAGAGATGTCCACTAAAACATGTGGCCCCCAGTCCTCCTTCAATATAAATAGAATGAGAAAGCCAGGGGAGACGCCAACAAGAATCTGCTTCCTGGTTATACCTCCTCGCAGTTTCTGTACGTAGAAGGCCATTCACTTCTTTCAAACCTTACGGTATTTTGGGGGGGAAATTATGGAATTCTGCCCCCAGTCGTTCTAGGAAGAAAGGAGAAGAACATATACTTTTGGTGAAGAGAACTCTGACTATCCAAGTCCAGTTACCTCCAAATTCAAGACTAAGGTCTCTTATTATTGAACACCCTGAAATGGCTTCTTTGTTTTCTAGATCAGAGAGGTGGAGGGTGCAGCTGTTTCGACGACTGGCCCCTTCTTGGCTCATTGATGGGTCTGTTCACTTAAGTCCTGTGGAATTCCTACAAGAGGCTAAACAAATGTTTGCGATGAAGCCAACTGCTCATCCCTGCCCTGGAGTTTTATTCCTACGGATCAAAAGCCAGAGTGTATGATCTGACAGGTCCTTCCCATCTCCGATGAAAGAGCAACTTCCTTTAGAACAATGGTTTCAAGCGTGGAAGCATCGAACACCAGGGCATGGGGGGAAAGAACCGTAAGGGCCTACTGTAATGTGACTACATCTTACCCTCTATAGTGTCCCTCGATAAATGCAATCTAACCCTTTGACATGAAAATGCACCCAAAGCCTTTCCGGTTCTCGCTTATAATTTATTTGATACGAATGAAAAACCATGTTTGGTTCTATAATGATTTCTCTCTCACGTTCTGTTCGCATTTCCAGAGACGGGAGCTTCTGCTCGCTGAACAACGAAAAAGCAAGGTTAGTGATTTGCCCAAGAGAAGTAAGTCGTCCAGTGATGATGCCCATTGTGTGTCTGTAGGCTAATCTGAGAGAAGCCATAAGGGGAAAGGAGGGGCAAGGGGCAGGGAGGAGAAGAGTTTAAAGCAGCTGTGGGCAAACTACAGCCCACAGGGCGGATCCGGCCATTTGAAATGAATAAAACTATTGAAATAAAAGACCGTACCCTTTTATGTAATGATGTTTACTTTGAATTTATATTAGTTCACACAAACACTCCATCCATGCTTTGTTCCGGCCCTCCGGTCCAGTTTAAGAACCCATTGTGGCCCTCGAGTCAAAAAGTTTGCCCACCCCTGGTTTAAAGAGAAGATCAGAGCGGGTGGGGGATAAAGGGATAAACCGGAGAGACGGAGGAATACGCAGGTCTCACTCAAGGTTGTAGGCGTGGGAGCTACACCCCTCACACTTGAATGAAACACCGTGGGAACGTTTGGCGTTGGGAGCAGTGGATGGATTATTGGTTGTGACTGTTGAGGCCTCGGGTCTCACAGGTCTCCGCATTTCAGAAGGAGTCTCTCTCTCTCTCTCTCTCTCTCTCTCTCTCTCTCTCTCGGAGGCGTCTCTCCCTGCCCTGTGCTTTGTCAACGCAGGGCCTGCTGAAGTCAGTTGCAGCCTGTTTGTTTTTGCCCCTGGTGCAATTCACCCCCTCAAATAGCTTTAGCGACTGAAATCAATAAACAGCCGCTAGTGACTGACATAAACACATGGTCACCATGAGGACAGTTGTCAGACAGTGTAACCTGGGGATGAGTTTAATAAAATGCGAATATTCATAGTAAGAAGCCAGCGGCAGAATTTTTAGTGGCCAGAGTGGTGTTTGACACACACCCCTCCCCTCACCCCCCTATAGCATCTCTACTCCGACTGCACTTAGCTGACCACCCTGAGTCTGCAGTTACATTTCACAAATAACCAGAATGGTGTTTCTGGGGAGAAAGGGAGAGAAGTATGCACGAAGTAAAAATGAAAATAAAACAGGAAGGGAAAGGAGAGGCAAATGATAGAGAAAACCATCACCATGTTCTCATCATTAAAAGAGTAGGACATTAAAATCAGGAGTATGACAACATGAAGTAGAATTCGCATTTTTTAGGATACGTAGCCTTTGAATAAATTTCTCTGTCATCATTTCAGTGGGTTTCATAGATTGTGTAAAAGTCCAATCTGTAAATTTCCACAAGCAAAGTTCCCAACCTATATTTCAAACAGGCTTGCCTTTCTGTTGTCTTTATTATTCTGCAATCAAAGAATGAAAACAAAAGAAAACAAACAAATGAAAAAACAACCGGCAATAGCAACTGCACGTAAAGAAAAAACGTGAAGGTAGTTTTAGGTTAGAAGAATAAAACGAGTCCATAAGTAGCTTAAAAGGCAGTGTGTAAGTATGCTTCAAGAAATACTTTAAGAAGCAAAGCTATATGGGTTGTTCTGATTGGTCGAACTGGCGACTACTAGCCAGAAAGTTCTTAGAATGAGGGTGACCAGAGAATTAATCCCCAAACCTGAGCACTTTCAGTACTGAAGGGGAAACTTCATGAACACACACACATCAGGACAACAGGGGTGGCCCAGGACTGTCCCTCAGAGTCATTTGGTTTACAATGAAGTCCCAGCAGACTTCCTCCTCTGTCGCTTATAATAGAGATATAGTCTGCCTACTCTCAAGCCTCTTTCCCCTTTGCCTACGCTGTAGGTTCGAATAATCATAGCTCTTGATTTGAAAATGCTTACCATGCAATTCTAGCCTTGATATAACCCACAGCCTCCCCTCCCCCCAAACGGAAGCCCCGAGGGGTGCTGGGGTGCTTGGCTGAGATTCTTTTGAGCTCCCCGAATGCCAATCCCCCACGTGGAAGGAAAGAGGATAAAGATAACAATGACTGGGGATGAAGAAGCATTTCGCGTGGCCCGTGCCCAGCCAGATTCAACTTCTGCATTTGGGAAAACGAACAATAGATTGAGAATCCAAAAAGTGACAGTGAGTTCGGACCCTCCTCATGTCAGTAAACAGAAACATAGGGAAGAATGTCTTCTGTTTGTCATTTGGTGCTTATGGGTCATTCAATATTGACTTTTTACCGGTTGTTCTTTCCTGTTTAATAAACAGTAAAGGCCGCACAACTCCGGGGACACCTGGGAAGTGAACTTCACCTCATTGAAAGGGGTGTGTTTCCTGTTATGTTTATGATCAAGATCCCTACAATTTCTTTTTTCCATTGTATCGATGTGTCCCTTTAAGCACAAAAGCAATATCTTTATAGCTCCCATCAGATGGCGAGCTAATTACTCTAAACCGAAGGAATAAACCTAAAAATGCATGTGCGCTATGACCCAAAGAGATTTCAGCAATACACAAAAAAATCATTTGGGCTGCCTGGTTATGAGAGATAACAAGTTCTTGTTTTTTTTTTGTTTGAGAGGGCTGCGAGGTTAAGTTAATTAAGGTCCTTAAACGACAGACTATTCTAAGATCAATCTGCCCATTTGGCCAGTTGTAACAATTAAATCGAATCAATGCTACCATGGTACTGATTGTTCAGAAATTAGCCGCTCACCCAGTTGTGAGAAGGGGGGGGGGGGGACAGTTTATATCAGTTAATTCAGTGACAGCCTAAATCATGCCACCTGGCGGACAACAGTGGTATGACTCACAACTCCTTATTCGGAGCAAATGGGCTTGCTCACTTTCCTCTGTGTGTTCTCATCACAGCTCAATGACAATGGGGTTTCCTTAATTGTAAAGCTTTAGTTGCCTGCTATCTCATAGCCCAGTGGTTCTCAACCTTCTGGCCCTTTAAATACAGTTCCTCATGTTGTGACCCAACCATAAAATTATTTTCGTTGCTACTTCATCACTGTCATGTTGCTACTGTTATGAATCGTAATGTAAATATCTGATATGCAGGATGGTCTTAGGCGACCCCTGTGAAAGGGTCGTTCGACCGCCAAAGGGGTCACAACCCACAGGTTGAGAACCGCTGTCATAGCCAATATCATTCTAAGCTAAAATCCAGTCCTTATTTATGAAGCCTATTTAGAATATCTAAATGCTTCCTAGCAAAATATGTCAGCACGTACACTCGCAGAAGTTATGTCCTTAAGTGAAAATAGCAGCATAAAAGGACAACAGCCGCCCAGCAGGAGTGGCTCCAAAAAGTTTAAGGAATTTGTCAAGGACACGTAGCTAAGAAGCGTCCACACGGAACTCTGCACTTAGTTCTGATCTCAAAGCGATGCCTTGTCGTCTAACATTGGATACTATTTGCAAGAAAGGGTTGATGTAAATAGGATTTCACTTAGTTGTGCTAAGGACCCAAATATGGCCGCTGGGCCATGCAACCCAGGTGTTCCTCCCATTTGTATAGAAGATCGAGATCGCCTTGAACCTTGTGCGCTGAGCTTTTATATTTATAACTGGAGTCCCGGTGCATGAATTCATGCATGGGTGGGGTCCCTCAGCCTGGCTGGCAATTGGGGCCCTTTGGGGCAGTCTCACCCAGTCCTGATCGGGGCCAATGGGGGCTTCCTGGCCGGGGAGGGACCATGGGAGGTTGGCCAGCTGAGAGGGACCACAGGAGGGCTCCAGGGAGTGTCTGGGACATCTCGCCCAGTCCCGATTGGCCAGACACCAGCAGCAAGCTAACCTACCAGTTGGAGCATCTAACTTCTGGTGGTCAGTGTGTGTCTTAGTGACTGGTTGAGCGGTCGACCAAATGGTCAACCAATCAGCCGGACACTTAGCATATTAGGCTTTTATATATATAGATATAGCTATTGTACAAAGACAAACGACGTAGCAACAGCCCCAGTGTTATACTTGATGCTGCTCAGCATGTCAGGGTGACTGTCTGGCTGCCTCGCCATGTTTTGAGAGCTGATGTCAACCCCTTGTTGATGTCCATTCCGTGGACAGAAGATTGAAGTCTAGATCTGCAGGCGCAAAGTGGCAACTGTCTGGTAGCCGGAAGGGGGATCGACAGCTGCGGGGCCACCCACGCATGAAGGCACAGCACTCAGCTGTCTCCCCGTCCCGAGCCTGGCTGGTCCTGACCCCACACAAATTCGGGGTTCCTGCTTTGATGTGTATGAACTGACGGCATTAGAAATACAGGAGAGCCCAGCTCGTGTGGCTCAGTGGTTGAGCATCGACCTATGAACCAGGAGGTCGATTCCCGGTCAGGGCACATGCCCGGGTTGTGGGCTTGATCCCCAGTGTGGGGTGTGAAGGAGGCAGTCAATTAATGATTCTCTCATTGGTATTTCTCTCTCTCTGCCTTCCTCTCTGAAATCAATCAATCAATATATATATTTAAATGCAGGATGATCCAGGGGTTAGATAAACTGTCATTTATATGAAAGTGGTTAACGCGCATCATTTTAAACTGGCTGTGCTAATAAAGAATAATGCCCTCCGTGCTCTGTTTTCTGTGTTTTCCCCCCAAATCTGCGTCCTCCGTGTGCTCCAGCAAGATGTCGAGTGTGCGCTGGAACCGACTGGACCATCCAGCGCTGCCCGGAAGGCGCTTTGTCCAAAGCAGGGGGATTACATTACGATTCATCACGACTCGGTGTTTTGTTCAGTATCCATCGCTCCCCTAAATACCGCCTCGCTCAAACCTCTTCCCTCCTCCCAGTCTGTTCATTGACAGATTAACATCATCAAGTTTCAGATAAGCTCCCCAGGGAGCCTCCTTTTGCTGGGAGAGTGGAGTGGGGGGCAGGTGGGGTGGGGGGGACTCATGTATTCAGCTGGCCCTAGCTCCGCTCCTGTTTTCCTGGGAAAGGGGTGAGACGGTCTTTGTAGGCACAGAGTCTCGCTCTCTCCTGTTTTCAAGTTTTGCTCTTGCTGCCAATTAACCTCAAATAGTCTTCGCACTCATAATACCTGCAGGGCTGGCTCAACAGCCTCTCGACCTGTCACTAAGTACAGCGTGGACGTGAGTATCAGTCACTTTGACCCTAACGGGTGAATTTAAGGGAAGGGCAGGATGAATTTGGCTTCCCTTTGCAAAGTGTTCCCAAATAAAAATGAACATATCAAGAGAGCACCAAATAGTCATCTACTCACAAGCCTCATTAAACGAGGACCCTTATTAACGCACAACTTGGATTCCATTATCCTATATAATAAAAGCCTAATATGCAAATCAACCGAATTGCAGAATGACCTGTGGAATGACCAGTCACTATGACATGCACTGACTAGCAGGGGGCAGACACTCAACACAGGAGCTGCCCCCAGCCCGCAGACCCCAGGCCTGCCAAGGCGGGTGCCGCGGGCCCCACCCCCAAGACCAGCCCCGATCGCTGGCCAGGCCTAGGAACCCTACTGTGCATGAACTTCATGCATCGGGCCTCTAGCGTATTAATGAAAACCTCTGATAACAAAAAATCACACAACACATATAGGGAGAAAAGAAAGGTGTCCAAAGAATGCCAAAGCATCAACTTATTTATTGGATCTCCTCCTGCCTCTTCTGCAGAAATATTTAAGTTCTCTGAAGATTCCTTTACAGCATCTTCTTAGGCCTCTTGATTCTCTTAGTTCCGAAGCAGCAGTGTATTTCAGTTTGTCTCTGTTTCCCTCCACCCTGGGACTTCAGAGCTCCTCGTATTATTATATGTTGAAGTAGGACACCTACGCCCTGTAGTCACACGGCTGTGTAATTACGCCTCCTGTCCGCCAGGCCGGCGCAGGTGGCAGGACTCGTTGGGTCGGGGCCACTGTATTATTAAATATATTCACATGTGCAAAACCATGATTAAAAAGCCCTAAGAGGTTTTCCAGAACCCAGACACTCCCTCTTCACCCACTTGTTGTAAAAGACACAAAATGCTCTGAAGAACTTGGGACTTACCCTCAAATAACCTCTCGGGCTTCCCACTGAGTCACTCCAGGCTCGAAGCACTAAAGGTGAGCCTTGGAGCTGTTGCTGCCACGGTGTCCTTTCCAAGTAGAATAATACTTGACCTAAGAGGGATTCGAGGTAAATCCAGGACTGCGACTCCAGGTTAAAGTGCTAAAGTGCCAAGGTAACTGTTATTTTCCCTCGACAACTACGGTATTACCTCTGACTTGGAGATTTCCATGCTGAAGAACAATAACCAATACTAAACAATGCCACATACTCACCCCCACCACCTAAACCTTCAGATAAGGAAGTAAGATAACTTCTAGTCACTAGTTGCCTGGTTACTATTTTGCATTGTTCCTTGTAAACAAAGGAAAATAACTTCTTTATTACTATATTACTCTAAATAGTCACCAAAGATAACATCCAAGTATTGTTATATTTAGATAAATCGGGGGTGGGGATGGAAATGCAGTTCTTTCTTATTTCCCCCCTCAAAGAACTCAAGGACAAGGTAGAAGAGCAACTAGATGCAGAACTGTTTATCTAGTAGATGTCAGAAGGATTTAGATACTTAGGGTAGAGGTTTGTAAACCACTCACCTAAAGGTACAGTTTCTAACATCACATGCTCATTCTTTGATTCAGTCATATTCGGTGGCATTTTGCTTAAATGTTTTCTTTATAGCCTCTAACATGTATTTTTTTTTTTTTGTAGTGGCAACTCAATTTTATTTTGGAATAAAATAAATTCTGAAAGAAAATATGCAAATATTCTTTTCCTTACCTTCAGTTTGAAAATCTTGTTCATTTTTTTTCCTAAATTAACCTAAGCACTATACAATAAGTACATTCAAAAACAACGTTTTAATAATGACAAGTTATTTGTCAGTTTTACTCAGAATTTTTGCAAAGGTTCAGTATGATGCAGAAAGAGTAATAAAAAATAAAGCGTAATTTTTAATTCTGGGGAGAAAACAGTATTTTGGTGCTATATATATATATTTTCCCCCCAAATCACCCATGTGTTAGGTTATATGGAACTGAATATTCACCTGCATTAAGTTACAAGTGGATATTTAACCCTCCTCTGCTACTACTGAAGAGTATTTGCTCACATTTATTTATATTGCACTGACAAATGGCAGTCCTATCATTTAATAAGGCACTCAAGTTCAAAAGCTGGAACAAATACAAAAATGCATTTGAGCTTTGCTGGTTTAGTCACCTGATATCGTAGGTGTACACCTTCCTTTATGATAACAAATGCCAGGCCGTGGACTAATTTAACTTCAGTTATGCAATGCCTGCCACACTCGCCGGCTGAAGAATATAAACATCTCTTCTCTAGCAGAGTTTGGGGAGGGCTCTCCGTCGGTGTTTAACAGAGCAAGTGTGTGCATGGGTAGCAGGAGGGACCCATCTGTACTACGCAAGATGGACACAGGGACAGAGCCTTTTTAAAAAAGGGAAGAGATCACATTTATTGAACAATTCCCCTACAGATTTAGATCTTAGGCCCAGTTTCACAGAAATTTTGGAACAACACTGCAGTCTTACTTTGCTTTCTCCTTTTACTTAACAGACCCCTTGTTAGTTAACTACGACCTCACTGGTCATCCAATCATGAGAGAGAATTGAAGGTAACTCACAGTCTCTCTCTCTCTCTCTCTCTCTCTCACACACACACACACACACACACACACATGCACTGGATGTGTCACATGTGCTTCCTAAGAAATGACACGAGAGCAAAGATAGCCCAACACTTAAAATAAATCTTAAGGCATTGTTTATGTACATTACAGCACATAAAAGTAATAGAAAAGTATAGATTTGACATGTTTCTTATATATTTGCCAGAATATCTAAAAAAAAAAATAAATAAAAGCATCACTCCAAATCAGAAATACTATAATTTAAAACTTTACTACCTACGTTTTCTCAATAGGTCACCAAAACAAACACCAACCTTCCCCCCACAAACTATAATGCACAGATCTGTAGGTGGAGAACATTAATGTTGAGTTCATTTTCATGAAGAACACTGCATTTCCGGAAACGCTGGTAGTACAATACCTGCGACAAGACACCAAAAGCCAAGACCAACTTGTAAACCAGTGATGGGCAAAATGAGCCTCTCGCTGGACAAGTCGAAACCTTTCTTTTCACAAATGTTTTCAGGGACATTTCTTTTTACAAATGCTTAAACTTACACACAGTTCGAACACGTAACTTTAACAAAGCTTATGTGAGAAGTGCAAGGCTTCTGGCTTCCTGACACACGGCATCCTGATGGTCCGCCAGCTTCCGGAGCGAGAAGTGTTTCTCTGGGAAGAACAGAGCCATGTCGCGGTGCCTCCTGCACGTCCACTAGGTGTCGGAGTCGCTTCCCCCGCCCGGGCTGCTGCCATCCGGCCCGTCACTCTCTTTGTCCCAGTCCTTCATGGACGCTCCCATCATAAAGTCGTCTCGGAGGATGCTCCACCCTGGGCGCTCTTCTCTCACTTCAGTCTGAGGACAATCACAGAAACACAATTAAATTCAAGAACCAATTTAATTGCAGGGAGACCGAGAGAGTCCATGTCACAAAGCACACTGCTCAGCAATAGGAGTGAAATTAAGACAAAGCATAGAGTGGCCTTATTCTTACACTGTAATCATATATGTACAAACAGCTAAGAGCCATCTGCTAGCGAAAGAATCATGGAAGCAAACTTTTTTTTTTTTGCAATAGAGAGAAAATATAGTAAGATCTAGGTTTGTTATCAAAATTTTTTAAATTTATCTTTACTGCTGAAAATATTGCAGATGTGCCCCCTCCCCGAACCCCTTCCTCTGCACCCACCCCTCCCAGGCCTTCACCACTTTGCTGTGTCCATGGACTATGCATTTAAGTTCCCCAGTTAATCTCTTCCACTCACCTCGCTACCCCACCTTCCCTCTCAGATTCCTCAGTCTGTTCCATGCTTTTATGTCTCTGCATCTAGTTTGTTCATTAGATCCCATATATGAGTGAGATCATGTGATATTTGTCTTTCTCTGATTGGCTTATTTCACTTAGCATAATACTCTCCAGGTCCCTCCACGCTGTCTCAAAGGGTAAGAGATCCTTCTTTTTAACTGCTGCATAGTATTCCTTGGTATAAATGTACCACAAATATTTTATCCATTCATCTACTGATGGGCACTTGGGCTGTTTCCAGATCTTAGCTATTGTAAATTGCGCTGCTAAAAACATATGGGTGCATACATTCTTCCTGATTGGTGTTTCTAGTTTCTTGGAATATATTCCTAGAAGTGGGATCACTGGGTCATATGGCAGTTCCAATATTTAATTTTTTGAAGAAACAACATACTGTCTTCCATAATGGCTGCACCAGTCTGCATTCCCACCAGCAGTGTACTAGGGTTCCCTTTTCTCCACATCCTTGTCAGCACTTGTCATGTGTTGATTTGTTGATGGGAGCCATTCTGACAGGTGTAGGTGAAACCTCATTGTCATTTTAATTTGCATCTTTCTGATGATTAGTGACTTAGAGTATTTTTTCATATGTCTCTTGGCTTTCTGTATGTCCCCCTTTGGAGAAGTATCTATTTAGGTCCAGAAAAGGCATCTCAAAACTGTCATTACTCGCAGGTAACATGATATTGAACAAAGAAAACCCTAAAGACTCTATCAAAAAACTACTAGAATCAAAATTATCAAAGTGTCTATACTACCCAAAGCAATCTATAGATTCAATGCAATCCCCATTAAAATACCAATGGCATAGTTCACAGATCTAGAACAAACACTCCAAAATTTATATACCAAAAAAAAAAAAAAAAAAAAAGACCTCAGATAGCAGCAACAATCTTGAAAAAGAACCAAGTTAGAGGATCACAATCCCAGATATGATATCAATTTTTAAAATCTTTTGACAAAACAATCTTATAATATTATTTCAAGTTCACTGATAATTTATTAGAAGACTTCTGGCAAATTATTTAAAGACAAATAGAAATTTAACAAAGGCCTTTTACCCAAAGTAAAGGAGAGAAAAGGAAACTAACTGGTCTAGGTTTTCATGGATTCTATCTCATTTAACGGCTGGTAGAATGAGAAACAAATGGTCTTTATTTGGGTTATGGTCTCACTGTCTGACCTAATCATGTAATAAGAAAGCCTAGTCACATGCTAAAATTACAAATAAGTGAGCAGGTAATAAGCAGAGGTAGACAGTTTGTTGTTTCTTCATAGGATTTATGTAAAACTACATACAGCTGAGCCTAAGACAGCCTCTCATTTCAGGTACAACAGCACCACCGTGTGGTGGTAACTGATACAATCCGTGCAGAACTACAAGCTCTGGGATTTCTTTCCCTCGCTCCATAGTATTTACTGAGAAGCGTGTATGTGTCTAGGGCTAGGCTCTGTTCAAAACAGAGTCTCCGTCGTCGTGGAGCTAAGAGTCACTGCTTTCCTATTTATTCCATCCACAGAAATACACAGCGCTGGACAAACCTCTCTAAACATGAAAGATCCCATACCTTTGGTTAGAACATACTATCTTCATGGGGGTCATAAACCATATAAAAAGGAATTTTTAAGAGAAACGATATTAAAGACATTTGCTGGGTTGCCAGGGTTTACTTAATTCTGCTGCACTTCCCTTTTAAGAACACAGCCCGAAAAGCCATTCCATGTAGTCACAGGATGCCGTCACAGAGAGGAAAGTGTCCCCCCCCCCCCGTCCCTCCTCCATCTCCCTGGGCCCAAGGGATGAAACGGGGCTGACAGCACAGCATGCGAATGTCCGCCCAACTGCAGAACTGACTAGAGAGCCCGACAGTGCACTCGGTGCTAAAATAACCAACATGAAGACACACAAACACCATGTGTGCTGGCCCAAGAGCGACAGGAAGACCGCCCAGGGCCACCCCCGCAGGACAGCGATAAAGGAGGAAGGGCAGTTTTAACCCCTTGCCTGGCGCACGCCGACACCGCCCGCCCCTCACTCCTACACACCGAGCCCACTGCTCTGATTACAGTCAGGTATCCAACTGGACAGACGGCCATTTTCCCCAATGCAACCCCAGTGTTCTCTCCCAATCTCCTCACCTCACGGAAGAGAAAGAGCTGTTCCCAGTGAACACAGGTGCCCTTAGGCGCAGCAACTCTGACACCGCTTCTGCCAAATGCATCACTCACACTTTCAGTGAAATCCTAAAAAGCACACGCTTCCTTATCCAAATTCCTGACCGACGAGGAAAGGCTGTCCTGGCACCGATGTTTGTTTTACATGGGAATGCACACCATCTCAATGGCAGCCTCCGTCTAGCTAACTACACCCAACATGCCATCCACATGTCACCAGCCGGAGCGGCGGACGCCCCATCACCGCCCGAGTGCAGTGTCCCCCCCAGGAGAGCTCCCTGCCCCGTGAGCGTCACAACAGAAAGGAGGGAGGGACGAGCAGGGACAAAACACTAAACGAGTCCCTATCCTTACCCTTGGGGATACGTTCCCAGACCCCCAGTGATGCCTGAAGTGAATTGTGTATGTACCGTTTCTATACCTACCCATGACCAAGTGTAATTCATAAACCTGCCATAGGAAGAGACTAATGGTAACAATAATAAAACAGACCGTAACAGTGCACCGGAACAGAAGCTACGCGAATGTGTTCTCGCTCAACATCTCACTGTCCTGTACGCACCGCTCTTCTTGATGGGAGATGACACAGGGCCTACGTGATGAGATACAGGGGCGTGGACTTTTCCAGTTAACACCTTCCGGCGTCAGTTACCCTGGCAACTAAATCCATGGGAAGTGAAGCCATGGGTAAGGGGGTGGGGCACCACAGCAGTGGGGAGAGAGAAAGGAAGGTCAGTGGGCCAATGGGAAGAAGAGTTCGTTAATGGAAATGTCACGATCAATTGTCTCACCATCCTGGTCTGGAAAGACAATTACGGGTGTAAACGTGTACTGTAGGCAGGAAGATCCACAGCAGGATAAATTCAAAGCCCCCTGGCTTGTCCAGCCTGAAGGGGGACAGTGAAGCCAGGCTCTCTGGGAGCAGTGGGGTGTTTCTGCTCTGAGCAGTCAGGGGCAACGTGCTCTCCAGGGGTGGCCCCAGGCCAGACAAGGGCATCTCCATCACTTAGTAGAAATCCATTCTCCCGGGCTCCGTTCCTGCTGACCCAGAAACTCGGGCAGAGCCCAGCCATGGGCCTTATAAGCCCTCGAGGTCCTGATGGAGCGAAAGCCTGGGCCCACCAGGGTAAACATAACCTAAGACACAGCGAACCGTGCCGTAGGGGGCAGCCTACAGGGTCGCGCGCTCCGTGCCCACGGCAGCTGAACAGTGATACTGATTAGATGCAAAAACCTAATGAAAACCACATGAGGCAGGGAAACAAAACATTCGCCGCCCTCCTCGGCCCGGCTTTCCACAAATATTTCATCGAGATCACACAGGAGTCTGTGCCGATCGGGAAGATGAAGACAACGCTGAGACACGTCCATCAGCTTCCACTCCAAGGTTCCAACGCCCACAGGCAGCTACCGCCCAGAAGACAGAAGTGAGGCTTGGGACTCCTCATTGGTCTCACACTGAATAGTGAAGAGCTGAACCTCACCCAGCTTTGAAGGGGAAAATTAGAGTCAAACCCTAAAAAAATAAATAATATAATCCATCTGCATTTCGCAATCAGCAATACTTGATTTCTTGGCTTTCACCCAGAATGTTCAATTTTCACTTTAATTTAGTTTCACCTCAATTAAAAAAGGTTCTGAACGCTGGCTAAATGCATCTTAATACTTTTGTTGTTGCAAACTTATAGTGTAAGCTCTTTGCAACTGTTGTTAGAAATCTCCCTGCCAACCATTAAAACCCACCTGAAAATTCTGCCTGAAGTGAGGGTACGAGGAGAATCCTTTATCTAAACTATTTGCAAAGATGGGAACATAAACAGCATGGTGGAGAAACCACTGAGAAACCCCTTTCCTGGGTGAGTAAAGCCCTGCAAGTCACCGTCAGCTCAGCCCTAGCTTGAAATGGGGACACAGCTCTCGGCCCCCCAAATCTAGTTTTACTCTTTTGTGAGAATTCTACATTACTAGACCAGACACACCTAAAACGAGAGAACATTCCAAATCTAAACACAAGCTTTATTGAATTATTAGAGAATTCTGGGGTCACCCAGTAATTCAGAAGTAGTCAGTTCCCTTTCAAATTGGATTCCCACCACAGCTTCATCTTTGACTACCATCTGGTAGGAACAATAAGAACGACATGTAAAGAACTCATTCTCAGGACACGTGTTTGCTGTGAGGTGAGCATGGCTCCAGCACCACCTGTTAAGTCCCGGGACCCTCACAGTTCACACGGTGGCTGTCACCACTGGAATGATGACCTGAGAACAGGTTAGAGACGAGGGCACAATGTGGGTGAGTGACCCAGAGGGCGGGCCAGGGGCCTGTGCCACTGTGTACAGAGCATCGTACAACCCCATCAACATTCTCAACTGCCCACAACTCAAAATTACTATTTTTTGAGCAAGAAACAGCAAAATATTCTTTTCAATTTTAAAAATGCACCACAGCCTGACCAGCGTGGCTCAGTAGCTGAGCAACAACCTATGAACCAGGAGGTCACGGTTCGATTCCCAGTCAGGATACGTGTCCAATTGCGGGCGCAATCCCATCAGGGGGTGTGCAGGAGGCAGCCGATCAATGATTCCTGTCATTGATGTTTCTATCCTTCTCTCCCTCTCTGAAATCAATAAATATATATTTAAAAAATGCATCCTAAGTGCAAACACGTGGTACAGGACCCACTTGATGCAGGACAGTCAGATTTTTAAAGGGCCCCAACCTCACTCATGAGCATCCTCTGCGGGCAGCGGGCAGCTACTTCACAGAGAACAGTTCCTCAGGCCCAGCAGGTGCACGGCCCACCGTGAACTTTATTCCAAAGGTAACTAAGGATTCCCACCGCCGCTCTGGAAGGGTCCTAGGTCCTCCCCTGACCCACACTCCCCAAGTCAAATGCTGCAGGTACCACCCTGCCCCACAGGCTCACGCTGCTCGCACCAGACACCGCCCCAGAGCGGCTGACCGCCCACTTCGGAGGCGAGCACAATGGGAAACCGGCTTTCACGCGTTCCCAGAGACAGCAATGCAATGCTCGCTCTCACGGCAAACACGGAGTCTCCCTTTTGTCTAAACTCTAATCTATTTAGGCATTCGCCGTAAACAAACATTGAGCTGGATGATTTACAAAGCCGGGATTCCACGCATTCCTGCGGGAGCAGCTCTGATGTGAAAGCAGCCAGTTGCCATGCGAGGCAGGGGCAACCTGAGGACAGCACCGCTCTGCCCGCTGCCTGCCGTCCACACCCCCCTCCATGGGAGAAGCAAGGCCCATCGCTGCTGGGACCACCTGGGGGCCAGCGTGAGGCGCCCCTCCATTCCTAGCGTCCTGCTTGGGAGCAGGACGTCAGCCAGGCCATGAGCAGAGGAGTGGACACTTTAAAAGGAGATGGCACTGGAGTCTAGCTCGCGTCACTAGGATCCCAAGCAGCCCGCATGTCACAGGCATTCCCACCCCTGAAAACCAGCTCTGAAGGGTCACCTGGTTGCCATTTATGAGAAATGTATGCGGACAGAGCCCCTGAACTCACTTCTGTTTGACATTCTTCACAAAAACAGAAAAATAAATAAATACCTAGTCTCTCCCAGCACCTGATTTAACCGAGGGATTTTGACTGAAATGTGTTGCCCCACAATCCATCAGTAAGAAAGCCCTTCCTAACAGAAACTGCTAGCACCTTCCTGCTGCGAAGTCCCGAGTGTGGTTTCCTGACAACAAAACAGAAGCTGACAGTGTCGTGCGGGCCAGTTCAAAGCAATGAAAACCTCGCACACAGCCTGTAATTCAAGACATAACACAGTCAACGCTTTCCTATCAGCAGCCAATAGGGGCTCCTTTGAGGAATCCTACGGGCTGAACGCTGGGGCCCCAGGCTGTCCCTACAATCTGCTTCCAGAAGGCTGGCGGCGAGTTCCTCCGCCACGTGTAGGCAGCGGATTGTAGGTTCTTCCCTGGAAAACTTTCAGGGCCCCAGAAGGAACAGGACAGGCCCTGCCAGTGGGCACCCCCCATGAAAGAACCAACGCCCCTCAATCCTGAGCTCAGCACCCAGAAACCTCCGGCTGACAGTGGATGTTCCACCGACTCTATCCACTTCACTCTTCAGTCTGAGTGGACGGAGAGGGTCACCGTGCAGACACAGGGCGTTTCTTTTCCCATTTCCCACCCGCTCCTCGTGCAAAGCGGCTGGGTCCTCCCCCAGTTCTCAGTGAAAGGTCACCAGTGAGAACACGCCTGCCTTCTTACCTGAAACGTGTAAATCCCCAAACACAGCTTTCACATGTTTGCACTTCCTTCTGACCAACACTAATTACATAGATCCACCATCTGGGCCCTTAAACTTGTCAAAATTAGGCAAAATGGCAACTAAATCAAGGAACTTGAAAAATACCTCAACCCTGGACTAGCATGCAATTCCTACATGCTCTTCCTACCCCAAAACACACACACACACACACACACACACACACACACACACTGACAAAACTCTCACTTCCTGACTGAAGTTCTCTGTTGGCAACAGAAAGAAGCCAGCACGTATAACCATGTACTTTGCTTTACTTATTTCATTTTAAGACAGTCCTTCTGAGATGAAAGCCCATTTCAGAACTTTCACCTGGTACATCATTACAAATGGGAACTATGGGGGCCCCCGGTCAGAAAACCAGACGAGCTCAGCCGCGTCATGGTTCTGCTGCCAACATAATGGAAGCTGCATGTCCGTCTTCAGACAGGACAGGTACCTGAATCTAGTGGCCCCCGAGTTCTAAGAGCAGGGGAATGGCATCTGTAATGGGCAATTCCCACACTGAATAAACCATCCTGAAACTAAGAATCCACGTTTACTAGGCTGTGGGCATGTAATTGTAACAAAATCTGAAAAGCACTGTAATTCTACCGTGTGCCTTTCCACCCGCAGACGCGAGTGTGAAAGCTAAGAGGCTGATGCACTGAACTTGGTATAAAAGTCCCACCTGCTTGGCCTGTGAGCTCCTTCCGGTCGAACCCTTGTCGCTGGCACTTCCGTCCATGCCCCTCAGAACGCTGATGAAATCTTTCTTGGAAACGGTTGAGATCAACTTCGCACGCTTCCTGATTGAGCTCCCGGCCTCCTTGACCTTCTCGTCAACGTTCTTCTGATGTTTCTGGACGGCGTTGAATAACTGCACCACACCCCTGGGAACACACGGCGGCAGAACAATGTGGTCAACAGCGATGACGCTAGACCCGCGGTCCCCAACCTCTCGGACCTCACGGACCACCAGTGGTCCTCGCGCCACTGGTTGGCGATCGCTGCTCTAGACTACAAGCTCCGAGGATGGAAACAGTGTGTTTGCACTGCTTAGGAGAGAGGCAAGCATTGAGCAGGCAAGCTGATGAAAACAGCTGACTGGTTAGATACTTCTGGAAAGTGATCACGCATTTCAATGAATGAATAGAAGTTTATGAACGCATTAAGAGGATGAATATATGTGGATTGATATGTGATCTGTTTTGTTTCAGCTCTGGTCTTTCTCTATCAACTTTCATGCAATCAGAACTAAGAATTACTTTTAACACCAGCACCCATTTCTCCGAGTGGGACTATATGCAGTTGGGGCTCTGCAGCGAGTAGGAGCACCTGATGCTAGGAAGACTTTCTGGGTCTTCATTTCATTGGCAAAGGGATAAAGTGACACCCAAGTAGCTTAAAAAGTAGTCAGCTACACTATTTGTAACTCTTAGAATATAAAACTAATCTTAAAATCCAATCTTTATAAATATTTGAAGACTTAGTATGAAAAAGAATTTTAGAATCTCATTAATAATTGTTTTATATCGATAACGTTGCAATAGTAATCATTAGACTGTACTGGGTAAAATCAACATGTTATTGAACTTAACTTCACCTCTTTTACTTATTTGGACAAATCTACATGACGTATGTGGCTCACATTCTATTTCCACTGGGGCAACACTGATTTAGACCATTCACATCCCTCCCAACTCTAAAATCCTGTAACCTGTTCATTTCCTGCTACGAGAATCACAGGGAGAGGCGATGTGCCACGGGCCTGACCATCCTGCGCACTCTTGTTGGGTTTTTCACCAATTCGGGCCCTAATTGCTCTTTAGCCAGAACATTTCTCAGGGATGTGTTTGCAGCACGCAACCTTGAGAAATGAGGTAACGTCTCCCCCAGACAAAGAGCAGGCTTGTTCCCATTCACCGTAAAAGCAAGAGCATTCCCCGCACAGCGTTCCCCTCCTGTAACATGAACCACTGCACGAGCAGGCGGCCACCGAGGGCACCTGTGCCGGCCGTGGGGACAGGGGGAGCCAGTGGGAATGAGACACTCGGCGACCACCTTTGCCGTGAGTAATGGAGTCCCGTGTCTCTGACCCAGAAGTCTCTTGTCTCCTGTCAGCATCCAGGAAACTCTAACAGGCGAGTTTAGGCTGTAAACAGGGCAAAATCCCCTCCCCTCACAGCAGGGCGGGACCAAGGTGAAGAACGTGAGGTGCCCAGGACAAAACTAAAGAGGCACTTACTCCCTGCACCAAACCTGCACTTTTCTAAGCTCTTCATATGTGTTAATTCATTCAGTTCTCAGAGAAACCCTATGGGGAGGTATGATATTCTCCTGGTTTCACAGATAAATAAATGGAGACACAGAGGCATTAAGTAACAGGCCCAAGGACACACAGCTCGTCCGGCAGGCTGGAATCTGAACCTAGCAGACTGGCTCTCCCGCTCACACACTTAGCCATCACCAGATGCCTTAGAACAGCGGTTCTCAACCTGTGGGTCGCGATCCCTTTGGGGGTCAAACGACCCTTTCACAGGGGTCGCCTAAGACCACCGGAAAAACACATATATAGTTACATATTGTTTTTGTGATTAATCACTATGCTTTAATTATGATCAATTTGTAACAATGAAATTGGGGTCACCACAACATGAGGAACTGTATTAAAGGGTCGTGGCATTAGGAAGGTTGAGAACCATTGCATTAGAAAATGACCAAATAACGCAGGTGACTAGGAAGTTAACGTCAGCCCACTACACATAACTGCTGTGTTCTTTAGGGAGGAACGAAAAGCTACCTCCATGAACTTGCCCGATTCCCCTGTACCCTCTCCTGGGACCTGTCCCCATACCCAGATGCACCTCGATTCTCAGGCGACGAGAACTCCTCCGGATGGGTCGGGCAAGGACCCCCGAGCGGCCACCAGATTCTACTTATCTGGACACACAGGGCATAAATAAATGTGTGGTGCCAATGATAAAAAAGTGCAGACTAAAAGGGTAGCATGAAGCTGCTATAACGTGAAATAACAGAAGTCGCCGAGTGCTGTAAATTTAGACACCAGCATGAGACACGCAGTGAGGATTCTGATGACACTGTTCTCGCGACTATAGAAACAAGATGATGTGAAATAGGGTCGTGCCGATCACACACTTAGCACATTGTACTCCTTCCCAAGAGGCCCGCAGCCTCTGGCTGAACTCGGGAGCAGCAGGCTGGCTGACACACAGCCGCTGGCTCTGAGAATCGAGTGTGTGTGTGTGGGGGGGGGGGGGGGGGGGAGTGCAGTGTACTGAGGGCTTAAGGGCCACACTCTGCCTTACCTCGTGGCGATCCTCTGCAGATTCCTCTCGGTGTCCTTGTCGGTGACCACATCTGGCTTGACCCTGCACATCATTTCCCACTCCCGCTTCTTATCGAGCTGTGTGACAGACAAGGTTATGAAAGAACCTCAGGCATTTCGGAAAGGGCAGCACTCTGACACGATCCTCCGAGAGGACAAAGGTCACCAATCATCCGGCTCGGTGTGTCTCGGGGACTGCGAAACACCCACGCTTTAGGGGTTCCGCACGGGAGCGTGTGGTTAGCACTCAGCCTGGCAAGTGAGAGGCACCGGGAGGGTTTCGCCGGGCTGGCAGCGGGGCCCGGAGGGTCGCCAGCTCACGGTGCCCGGGACCAGGCAGGTGGGGGAGCTGCGGTCCTCATCCGCCGTCACAGATCAGAGGGGGCACCAGGAAGACCCCAAGCCTCCCTCCTGTAACCACAGTTTACACACTGTCGCTTTTTAGAAACGGGCCTCGCCAGCAGGCAGAAGGATGAAGACTCTGTACCAGCTTTTAAATGGACAGCGTCATATCCAGATGTAGCCTATTTACACAGCAGCCGCTTTCCTTTTCACGAAGCATTGAAATCCACCTTTTACGGCACATCTGACCATCGTCCTGGCCACATGTGGCAACTTAGTCGCAAATCACAGCACACGGATTCTTGCCCACCACGCAGAAGCAGAAGGGGGCCCAGAAATAAGAAAACCCCACAGATAAAATAACCTAATTCAAAACCGCCTCTCCAGACCCCCTTTAATGCGTTACTCTAACACCTATCATCAGAGATTTGCCCAAAGGTACACTGAATTCAGGGCGATCTAGCAGCGAAATAGACGGTTTTCAGAACTGCAACCAATCCCTAAGGACTTCTCCACAGATCTTTATTATAAAATAGGTTTTGGCAAAAAAGCAACGAATAGGATGATCAGCCCAGCACCTAATGAAGTTAGCACATGGCCAGCCAAATGGAATAAAAAGACGGGTCAGAGCCACATGGGTAATCGCTTGATTTTAAAAGGATAAACTTGCTTGGAGTTTATATCTCTGTTGCTTTCCAGGTGATTAAAAAGTAAACATACTCCACGGAGTAACTTAGACGAGGACTGTGAACAGAACCCCGGTTATCCAACCCCACAGACAACAAGTCCAACGCTGGAATGTTAATTGAGCAAACAGTGCAGGGACAAGGCGGCCCAGGTAAGGCCTGAGAACCAGGCAGACGCGCAATCTAATCTCCGGAGCAGCCGGACGACATACCTGCTTCCTCTTCTCTAGTCTCTCCTGCTTTAACTTCTCCTTTTCCTTTTCCAGCTCTCTGTTTTTGACCAGGATGGTGGGTTTGCTCTTAGGGGTTTTCTTGTTCAGGATTTTGGCCATGGCGTCGGCCCAGCCCGAGCTGGTCCCCGCGGCGGCTCCAGCAGCATTTTCGCTGTCGTCGTCACAGGGTTCCGGCTCATCTTCGTTGTCAGCCTCTGCTGCTTCGTCATCAGAAGAAAAGTGTTGCTTTTGTGACGCACGCCTTCCTGTGGAACCTAAGAGAAGGAACAGGTTTGATGCCGGAGGCAGAGGTGGCCCTGTAACCATTCTCCATCTGCCCCCATTCTCTGGGACAGTGACAAGTACCACAGCTGCGGGGACAGTGGAGGGCAGGGACAGTGGGACCCTCCACCCTGGCCGCCAGCCTCTGAAGGTCTGGCTCAGCCGTGTTGACAGGGGAGGCTGTAGGGTCACAGGAGCCAGGACCCAGGCAGCAAAAAACCCCCCAAAAAACAATAAAAAATATCCAATCCCAGAAGTGGAACTGCTGGGTCATAAGGCAGCTCCATTTTTAAGTTTTTGAGGTAACTCCATACTGCTTTCCACAGTGGCCGCACCAATCTGCATGTGGAATCTAATGAACAAATAAACTATCAAACAGAACAGAAACGGACTCATAGATAGAAAATAGACTGGCAGCTGTCAGACGGGAGGAAGGCTGTGGGCCTGAGTGAAAAAGATGAAGGGATTAAGACCTAGGAACTAGGCAGACACACAAAAAAACAAAAATACTCACGGACACAGAAAACAGCAGGGGGAATAAATGGTGATGGAGTGGTGAGCACACAACACAATATACAGATGATGTGTTATAGAATTGTACACCTGAAGCCTGTATAATTTTATTAACCAATGTCACCCCAATAAATTCAATTAAAATTTGTTTAAAAGAGAGAAATGATGGAAAGACCTGACCTTTTAGCTGGTCGTTATAATACTCCCAATGTTGGCATTACCTTTGCACAATACCTTTATTTTTGAAGTGCTGAGAACTCATGAAAAGGATGTAAAAAGTAAATATTTACTAGAGTTCAAAAAATTTGTAACGTATTAGAAAACAGCCAATAAAAACATAGTAAGCATTTATCTAAATGTAAAGAACAGGATGGCTTAAAGGTTTATCAGTGAAGAATGCCGGGGGATGAAAAGCAGAAGTCTTGACCAACTACAACACTGACATCTAGTGTTTTGTCCTGATGAATTCTCACACAAATCGCAGCACATTTCATGTTTTTCAGCTGCACTGTAAACGGACTATTTCCTTTGGTGTGTTTCCTCCCCAGCTTGGCTACCCTAACACTCACATACGGGAACACGATACATCTGTGAAAAGTTTTCTAACGCCAGGTTATAAGCCAGCACTCACCCCACCAATTAAAAAAAAAACCAAAACCCAGAAGTCACTGATGTCATAGTTTTTACTTTATTTTTTTTTTTTTAAAAAAAAGAAGCTTTAGCCCAGAAGATTTAAGCCAGGCATTCACTGCCGATGGAAATGATGATTTTTATGTAAGTAAATGAAAACCGCCAATGCAATGAGTTCTTCCAGCCACTAGAACGCAGGGCAGGGCCTACTGCTAGGATATCAAAGAGAATCACCATGCGGATCAGAAAGCAGAACTGGTTCTTAAAAGTATACTGCATCACATACAGGTGAGATTTTTTTTGAGTTTTCAACTAAGTAATCTTTATTTTATTTTTTTAAAAATTCTTTATTGTTTAAAGTATTACATATGTCTCCTTTTCCTCCCATTGACCTCTCCCTAGTCACTCCCACCCCTCAAATAAGTGATCTTTAATAGCAGAAGATAAGTGGATATATCCACGAGTCTCAGGGAACCACATACGAGAAAAAAAAAATCCTCTGAAGTCCTGTGTGTTATTTTAAACATTAACTCTAACCTGAAATTCTATTTTAAAACTGGAAATAAGGAAGGACTAGAGAATGCCAACATTGGAAGTATTATAACGCTACTGAGAATCACAGGGAGAGGCGATCCGCCACAGGCCTGACCATCCTGCACACTTTTGTGGGGTTTTCGAGAATTCGGGGCCCTCGGGGAGCAATGACCAAGGGTTCCAAGTAGACCTTTCTTTCTGCATTCACGGGAAGCCTCCGGCGGGCTTCAAACCTGGAGTTTTACATTTTACTTCATTTTAATTCGTGGCTAACATCTAGGGCAGGGCAGCAGACACTGGCATTTCTCATCTCCTCTCCCTTTCAAACTCGCCATCTGTCCCTGATCCCCAGATATGGCCACAGGCCGGCAGGAGAGCGAGCCACTGACCTTATTCGCCTCTGGAACGGGGACCCCGTTTTAAGAAGCCTCCCAGCCCCTCCATATGATGCGCTGATTCCTCAGGGAGGATGAGGGAGGGAAGGGAAAAAGGAAAAACCCTCCAAGTTTCTCTCCCTAAAGCAGTGGTTCTCAACCTTCTGGCCCTTTAAATACAGTTCCTCACGTTGTGACCCAAACATAACATTATTTTCGTTGCTACTTCCTCACTGTCATGTTGCTCCTGTGATGAATCGTCATGTAAATATCTGACATGCAGGATGGTCTGAGGCGAGCCCTGTGAAAGGGTCTTTCGACCGCCAAGGGGGTCGCGACCCACAGGTTGAGAACCGCTGCGGCCTAAAGGCATCACACGCCTTGGAGGGTAGATAGATCAGTTTAACCAACTGCAAAAGTGTGTGCAATGTTCTTCTCAAAGAAAGACAATGAAAAAAAAGAGCGAATGTTTGGGGGTATCGTCTACAAAGCTGATACGCAAGTTTTTGTTTGCTTTTTTAAGGGTAGAGCAAGGGTTTGAACGACAAGAGAAGGGAGGAGGCCAAAGAAGTCAGATGCCTTAACCCCGGCCAATGCAGAGGCCGGATCAGTGCGTCTAGATAGAACCAAACTCATCCCGATCGGGGCCAATGCTCTGTCCGAAGATGGAAATTGCTATCGCAAAGGTCATGACTGTCATCCCAGCAATGTATTATAGGGCGCCCCGCGGGGGTGAAGTCCCGGCGGCTCGGAGCCAAGGCGCCGCATCCCCGGTTGTCCGCAGACTCAGCCCGGCCTTTGCTGCGATCGGCCACCGCCCCGCCGCGGTACGTTACCTCCCACGTCTGCAGCGTCTTGGCTCTCATCTTCCAGCTCCGATGCTGCAGCCTTGGCTACCGTTTTCATCTTCTTTTTCCTTTTGACGGCGTGTTTCAGCTTCTTCCCCGCACTCCCACGTGAGTCGCGCACGGCCGCGGCCATGTTTTCTCAACCGGAAGTGCCCCACGAGAGCTGCGCCGGGTGGGGAACGCGAGGAACCGGGGCCTCGAGTTCCGGCGACACAAGGTTCCGGGGCGGGGCCAACTAGCCCGGAAGTCGCGGCGGCAGCCTCAGGCTTGGGTTGCAGAGAAAGGTCTGGCTCCTAATTGCAAAACGAATATTAGAATCTCGCGTTCTCCCCTCGGGTCCCGCGTGCTCAGGGATTCACCTCACTTTTCTGCCCCAGTGCGCGGGTCCCTCCTCCGCGGGGTGCTCCTCCTGCCTCCCTCCCGGGCCAGCGTATCCCTAGCAGCGCTTCTCAACCTGTGGGTCGCGACCCCTTTGGCGGTCGAACGACCCTTTCACAGGGGTCGCCTAAGACCATCCTGCATATCAGACATTTACATGACGATTCATAACAGTAGCAACATGACAGTGATGAAGTAGCCACGACAATAATGTTATGGTTGGGTCACAACATGAGGAACTGTATTTAAAGGGCCAGAAGGTTGAGAACCACTTCGGGCCTAAGGTGAGCTAGTCACCCTCCAAGCAGCTGCCACAACCAGCACTAATTTCCCCCCTAAATTGTTGGCTCCTTGAAAGTAGGGGCCATATCTCATTCTCCAGTTTATCCCCCATGGCCAGCAACGGGGGGCCTGGCCCGCCTTGGGAACCCTCAAACTATTTTTGGAAGGAAGAAAGGTAAGAATGAGTGAGTGAATGACAGAACACATCCATTGGTATAAGGTTAATGAGCCAGAGGAATAAGATTAATAAACCCTTGCATCGTGTTTTATTTATTTTAAAATATATTTTATTGATTTTTTACAGAGAGGAAGGGAGAGGGATAGAGAGAAACATCGATGAGAGAGAAACATCGATCAGCTGCCTCCTGCACGCCTCCCACTGGGGATGTGCCCGCAACCAAGGTACATGGCCTTGACCGGAATCGAACCTGGGACCCTTGAGTCCGAGGCCGACGCTCTATCCACTGAGCCGAACTGGTCAGGGTCTTGCATGTTCTAAAGCAGTGGTTCTCAATCTTGGCTGCACATTAGAATCACCTGGGAATCTTTTTTAAAATCCTGATTTCTGGGCCTCTTCCTCCGGAAATTCTGTTTCTTTGTTTCTAATGTTGTGGCCTCACCCCATCACCAAGAAACAGAATTTTTTGTTGTTTCTGGAAGCCCATGCTGCCCCGTGTACACCTTTACCCGCCCTTGTGCGTTGGCCTTGAACCTGCGTCCTGCAGACTTTGCTATTTAGCCCTTTTTTTTGGTCTGGTGTTACAGAGTTCAAAACCACGTTGGGAAAGCATTGGCGAACACTGTAGAGAAGAAGCAAAGTGAGAGAGAAAAATGACTACAGGGAAGAGGAGAGGGTCATGCATAGGAAACACCATCTGTTAATATCATTTGGTCATCACCAGTCATGTTTAGAGCATTTGCTATCATAGTAGGATGGTTTATGTGGCGGGATTTACGATGATCAGTTACAGTTTAAGAAATTGCTTGGTGGGAGAGGCGGGTGAGGTTGGTTGGTTTGTGACATATTCAAGTTTTTCTTTAAAAAAAATAACAACAGGCTCCAGGTTTCCCTGCAGAAATCTGATTTTTCAGAAAGGGATTACTGCTAGCAAGTGAGATATTTCCATGTTAATTTATCTAATTGGCACAGTAAGTTGGGTACTAGTGTTCCCATTATACAGATTGAGGAAACCGAGGCACAGGCAAGGTGAAATCATTGCTCAAGGTCATTCAGCCAGTAAGTGGCGGAATCATATTCACACGTAAGCAAAACCGGCTCCAGAGTCTGTCGGTTCAGCCACTGGACAGGCTTGGGTTGTGCTGGCCTGTTTGCACTTTCACACTTAGCAAGGATGTCCTGAGAACAGACGATGGAAATTTCTGGCAAGCCCTGGGATTCATAAATTAGAAAGAAAAATATATCCTGGCCCTCACAATGAGCTAAAATAATTGACAGGATGCAAATAGAATGGGCACTGAATGATGGAAATAACGGATGTCACCCATATACTCGTATGAGGATTTGTCCGGACACCCCTGTGCCGGTCACCAGCTTACTGCCTCTCAGCTGCACGTGCATCCTTTTTGGCTGCTCGGTGAAAGCCCAGTGGGCCCCTTTAAATATTTTCCCTCTGCCCGGCCCTGCCGGATGTTCAACTTTGTCAGCAGAGGGCACTGTAGTGACTCTGGTATAAGAAGAAGCAGCCTGCTTGCTGGTCACAGTGTGGTTCTTTCTGTCTGCAGGCTCCTGGGGCACAGGCGGCTTCCCCAGCCTCTGACTCCTGCAGTGGCCGGGGGTCCCCAGCGTCCAGGGGCCAGCAGCTTCCCCAGGCCACCCCCTTGGGCAGTTTCATCGCACAGTGCCTCGGGGACACCTGCAGGCGAACACCTTTCTCCGGCACCTGGAAAGGTATGCAATTTGTCAGACATGCGCTCTGCTAACGGCAGGCGCTCATTATCCTACGGGCTACCTGTTTTTGAAACTACCTGTGGTCTAGCGCTCCTTTTACATCCCATGTCTTACTAACTGTGGACATAGGGAGGGAGAAATCTAGAAGAGAAGCTTAATTTGTGTTATTTCAGCCCGTCTGCGCCTGTAAAAAACAATACTGTTGCTTCGCTCCCACCCACGCGACGCTAACGAGGAAAACATGGGAGTCTTGAAATCCATGCTGGCAGGTGGAGTTGAGCGAAACTCCTTCAGGTTTTTCAGTTAACTCTGAGCTGTAACAAGTTCTGGGACATCGGCCCCAAGAGTGGTGGACACGGAGCTTTAGTTTTTGCACCTGTTCTAACCTCGGAGCCTTTTACTCACGTGCGTACTGTGTTTGTTTACGAACTGTAGGTAGATCTAACTTAAAAGCTTGGTTTAATAAACATTGAGCCTCCCCTTTGCTCCCCCCCTCACCAAAATAAGGCACAGACCTGACCTCTCCAATAAGATCTGGACTTGGGTTGCGTGTGTGTTTGGCGGGGTTCGAGGGGGTGGCCTCTTGCTTGTGGTATGATGAAGACCCAGGCAGTGGTCTCATTATTCCTAACCAGACGGAGGCGATAATGTTTGATTGCCTCTTTATTTTTTTTTAAATATACTTTTATTAATTACAGAGAGGAAGGGAGAGGAAGAGAGATAGAAAAATCAATGATGAGAGGGAATCATTGATTAGTTGCCTCTGCACGCCCCCCACTGGGGACCAAGCCCACAACCTAGGCATGTGCCCTTGACTGGAATGGAACCCGGGACCCTTCAGTCCACAGGCTGACGCTCTAACCGCTGAGCCAGCAGTTCTCAACCTGTGGGTCAAGATCCCTTTGGCGGTCGAACGACCCTTTCACAGGGCTCGCCTAAGACCATCCTGCAGATCAGATATTTACATGATGATTCATAACAGTAGCAACATGACAGTGATGAAGTAGCAACGAAAATAATTTTATGGTTGGGTCACAACATGAGGAACTGTATTTAAAGGGCCAGAAGGTTGAGAACCACTGCACTAAGCCAAACCAGCCAGGGCTGATGCCTCTTTAGAAGCATCCCCATAAGAAAGGACGGAGCAGATTACATCATCTGGTTGGTGTTAAACAACGGAGCAGGTGAATTCTGGCAAGACGAATAGGCTTTATTTCATTTGAACAGATTACTTGTGGTCTCAGAGCCTGCGTTAGTGAGAAGGGTCTCCCATGCAACAAGGAGCCAAACTTCACCTGCATAAAACCTTTCCATTAGACTCACCTCGAGCCCTAGCCGGTTTGGCTCAGTGGATAGAGCGTCGGCCTGTGGACTGAAGGGTCCCAGGTTCGAGTCCGGTCAAGGGCATGTACCTTGGTTGCGGGCACATCCCCAGTAGGGGGTGTGCAGGAGGCAGCTGATCGATGTTTCTCTCTCATCGATGTTTCTGACTCTCTATCCCTCTCCCTTCCTCTCTGTAAAAAAACAATAAATTATATTTAAAAAACTTACCTGGAAATGGGAGTTAGCCATCTCCTAGGTGGTATTCATCAGTAATGACAAGGTTTGTTTGTCCAGACTTTCTGAATGATCAAGAAAACAGAAAAGCGGGCTACCTCTATCCTTCCAGGCCTTCAGATTCTCATTTATGTTAGTCGCAAGTGTCCCCCAAATTGTATCCAGGGGACCCACTTCCCTTCCCACTGTGATGGTTGAACTCATTAAAATTTCGATTTTCCAGTTTCTTGGCCTCCACTATTGAGGTCAGCTGCTCGGGCTGTGGTGATGTCATGATGAAATTTTCCCTCTAAACTTAGGATTCCTCCCTGGGTTTTCCTTGTGAAGTGAATCAGGGGAAGGTGACAGGCCTCCAGTCATCCTCCCCCCGCCCCTCCCCCCCCCCGGAAAAACAGGGGAGCCTTGGAAGGGGTTGGTGTGCCCTGATTGTCATCTCAAGAGGAAACGCAAGCAACGTCCTTTGGGTCACGGACAGTGTCAAGGTCAACCTTAGTAATAAAAAGTGCTGAGTTAGAAATTACCAAGAGAGCCCGGCTGGTGTGGCTCAGTGGCTGAGCGTTGGCCTATGAACCAGGAGGTCACGGTTCGATTCCAGGTCAGGGCACAGGCCCGGGTTGCAGGCTGGATCCCCAGTGTGGGGTGTGCAGGAGGCAGCCGATCCACGATTCTCTCTCGTCGTTGATGGTTCTATCTCTCTCCATCTCCCTTCCTCTCTGAAAGCAATAAAAATATATTTTAAAAAATTACAGGGATAAGCCATAAGTAACAAGCAAAGCAGGTCTGTTGAATCTGAGCAAGAACACAATGGATGGAAATCAGGTGGGGAATAGCAAGAGCCTTGCTGTGCTGGCTCCTCTCCAGGCCTTGAGCAGGGGCAGACACAGGGAAAAAGGGTCATAAAAAAAGGCACAGAGCAAGACTCTCAATACCACTTGTCTTCCTCTCCTGACACCTCTTGCATCTCTCAGTGTCTCTCCATCTGGAGGCCTCTTTCTTGGTCCAAACCTTCATTTCCCTCCAGTGGAGAACTTCTTGCAAAGCCCCACCCCCCTCCCAGTCGGTCTCTGCACGTACTGAGCAGATGGAGTGATTTTTTTTTCCAAATACAAGTCAGATCCCAGGGTCTAATCATTCCCGGCGTGGCCTGCAAGGCCCTGCAATGGCCTGGTGGCCCAGTGGTTCTCAATCCCAGTGAGTTTGTTCCCCAAGGAGCCATTAGGCGAGGCAGAGGTGACAACCTCTAGCATGAATGCCCAGTTCCAAGGGGGACAATTACCGGATTCCAGTGTTTTCATAGTTTTGATGTAATTAAAGGAGGCCACCCTACTGTCATTGAACTCGTGAACATGAGAAAGTGTATCAACCCCACAAGTCACATGTGCCTTGTCATGGATGTGATGTGATAAAACCATAGTTGATAGTTTACTGTATAATCGGAACTTAGTGTTTTTTTAAAAAATGTATTTTATTGATTTTTTTACAGAGAGGAAGGAAGAGGGATAGAGAGTTAGAAACGTCGATGAGAGAGAAACATCGATCAGCTGCCTCCTGCACACCCCCGACTAGGGATGTGCCCGCAACCAAGGTACATGCCCTTGACCGGAATCGAACCTGGGACCCTTCAGTCCGCAGGGCGATGCTCTATCCACTGAACCAAACCGGTTAGGGCGGAACTTAGTTTTTTTATAAAATAATAAAAGCCCAGATTTGGAAGAAAAAAAATTTTTTTTTCTGCTGACATTGGAATAACAGGAACTAAAATGGAAGAAAATTATGCTCCCGAAACTCGATCGGAATAGCAAGAAGTAGATAAAATGCTTTTGGCTTCGTTAACATCGTTGCATGGTGCCTACAGCTATTATTAAAGAGAGAATTATGTATAGGAAACTTTTAGCACAAAATAAAATTTCTAGGCATCGGAAAAGCTATGCTTTCAACCGTCTTCGCTAAAGTAGAGATCTTAAGGAGCGAAAATAAAACCGGGAAAACCATGTTAACGTTGACACGGGAAGCCCCTGATCCCATGAGAATATCCCCATCTTGCCTCCTTCATGGTGATGTCTCATTTCCTGCGTGGTGATCTTGTTGTTGTTTTTTTAAAATATATTTTATTGATTTTTTTTTCCGGGAGGGAGGGAGAGGGATAGAGAGTTAGGAACATCGATGAGAGACATCGATCAGCTGCCTCCTGCACACCCCGTACTGGGGATGTGCCTGCAACCAGGCTACATGCCCTTGACCAGAATTGAACCTGGGACCCTTCAGTCTGCAGGCCGACGCTCTATCCCAAACTGGTTAGGGCTCTTGTTGTTTTAATGGGCGGACATACAGACCTATTTCCATGGCCAAGTTCAAGTACGAATGGCATGGAGTCGAAGGGAGTGGCCCTTTCCAAGTTCACAGCCCTCTGTCCCCTAAGACCACACTGGGACTCAATGAAACGCCCAGCCACGTCTGAAATGTGCACGCATACTATCCCCCACCCTGCGCCCCCCGCCACCCCCTCTCCCTCCCCCCCACCCCCCCAACCCCACCCCTCCATGGTCAGCTCTGCTTCCCAAGTAGCTCCTTTCTCCCTCTCCCCGGGAAGGGAATGCCACCCGGCCTCCCTCTCCCTGCGCTTTATTTGCATGCGCTGGCCTTTTTATTGCAAATAGGGCTCTAAATCTTACTTTGGAAATGGATATTGCCCAGTGTGCGAGCGCACGCGCGAGCCAGGCCATCAATAACGTTAGTTATGAAAACCTGATCATAAGTGTTTTTAGTCCATTAGCCATTTCCCTTTATTTATGTCCCCTCTCAGGCAGGATTCGAGGCCAATATTCCAAAGATGGGGTGTGGATGGAGAGCAGCACAAGAGGGTATAAAACACTATCACGTTCTTTCAGGCTGGGAAATACTTCTTCCTTATGTTATTTCTTCACACAGTTCCCAACAGTCCAGTAACCCCTAGGGCAGTGATGGCGAACCTCTGACACGCGTGTCAGAGGTGACACGCGAACTCATTTTTTGGGTTGATTTTTTTTTTGTTAAATGGCATTTAAATATATAAAATATCAAACATATAAATCTTTGTTTTACTATGGTTGCAAATATCAAAAAATTTCTATGTGTGACACGGCAGCAGAGGTAAGTTAGGGTTTTTCAAAATGCTGACACGCCGAGCTCAAAAGGTTCACCATCACTGCCCTAGGGCAAGCATGTCCAACTCAAAGGCTGACACGGGCCAAATAAGCAAGGTGTAAGTGTATGTGGGCCGCAAAAAAAAACAAACGCTTCCATTCTCATAGAAACGTAGGTTTATCTCGATAGAGACATGCAGAATACAAAGGGCTGAAATAAAGGAGTCATCGTTAACATAAAATCATAGAGCATTTTAATAAAAATTAATATTTTTTCTTGAACATGAACTTACCAGACACTGAATAACTGCACAAATTAATAAGTGTAACGCCAATAAACCCATTTTTCTTGTTCTCCAAAAGCGAGATATTTTCTGTTGCGCACACCAAGTCAGTCCAAGACTAATGACGTGGCCATCGGCTGCTAAAATATTCGCTGCTGGTATTAGTGGGGAGAAATGGTGTGCCTGTGCGTAAGGCGCATGCTTAAGGCGTGTGAGGGAAATGACTGAAACGCGATTATAGTAACCAGTCATTAGCGGATGTTGTAGTTCGTTATTAATAATTATGTATCACAGGATATTGTAAAAAGTAAGTTACAAAATCTTTATTAAAACGTTTCCAATATACCATTATATTGGCTGGGCCGCAAAAATATCCGTTGTGGGCCGCATGTGGCCCGCGGGCCCTGAGTCTCACGTGCTTGCTGTAGGGGAATGAGAGCAGAATGAGGAATTGGGCTGAGGATAGGCAGTATTTAATATCTATCTATTTATCATCTATCTATCTATCTATCTATCTATTACCTACCTATCGTAATATCTATGTATCTATTATCTACACATGTATGTATCTATCTTTTTACCTATATCTTTTATCTAGCGATCTACCTATTATCTACCTATCTATTATGTCTCTATGTGTTTAGCTATTATCTATTATGGATGCATGTATATATCTATCTAGCACCTCTTTCTCTTTTCTATTACTGCATTCATTACTTTTAACGAACATTACCACATTTCAGAAAAACTTATGACGCCCCCAATCAACATCCCTGTAGGCAATTGTGAGATATTTCGCTCCATTTCAGCGTCGAACAGAAACCCAGCTGGTGATTGGTTCGTAGAATCCCGTTGCTCTTGCCGCTGCTTTGTCATAGCCTGCAGCCTGGGCAGTTGGCACTTCAAAGAATGTGTCCCATGGCTTTCCCGGCGCGCTCAGTGGCTGTCAACTGTTGAGGCTGCTGGTGTGTGGGTACCAAGATAATGTACCCTCAAAGCCCTAGCGGGTCCTGCCCCAGCGGGGAGTGTGTGGAAAAGTCAGCCCAGGGACTGGTCTTAGTGCATCACCCCAGCCATGGGCAGCAGGGCTGTGGGCACCATTCCCCGAGCTTTGCCCAGTGAGCCAGGAGGGAAAACAAGCCTGGCGAGAAAAAGGGTGCTTTGCATAATCTGTCTTTTCTGTCACATTAAACCCCATCATGACAGAAATGCAAAAGAGAACGCGTGCTCTCCACTAGGTGAATAAGCATTTGGGGGTCTTTTAAGAAAAGAATCAGCCCTGACCGGTTTGGCTCAGTGGATAGAGCCTCGGCCTGCGGACTCAAGGGTCCCAGGTTCGATTCCGGTCAAGGGCATGTACCTTGGTTGCGGGCACATCCCCAGGAGGGGGTGTGCAGGAGGCAGCTGATCGATGTTTCTCTCTCATCGATGTTTCTGACTCTTCTATCCCTCTCCCTTCCTCTCTGTAAAAAAATCAATAAAATATATTTTTTAAAAAAAAGAAAAGAAAAGAATCAAATGTTTGGGCCAATGTCCAAAAACAGTCGGCGACGTTGTAACTCAGTGTTGGGCCGGTTGCCTCATGTGAGCTGCGCGCACATCGTAGGCCAGTGATGGCGAACCTTTTGAGCTCGGCGTGCCAGCATTTTGAAAAACCCTAACTTAACTCTGGTGCCGTGTCACACATAGAAATTTTTTGATCTTTGCCACCAGAGTAAAACAAAACTTATCTTTTTGATATTTATTTTATATGTTGAAATGCCATTTAACAAAGAAAAATCAACCCAGAAAATGAGTTCGCGTGTCACCTCTGACACGCGTGTCATAGGTTCGCCGTCACTGGCCTAGTGAGTGTCCGACCCATTTGTATTCATTCCCGTGAATGAAAATGCAGATACGGTGTTTTAAGTCCTCGCCGTGCGGACTCAAAGGAAAGCCAACACAACCAACACAGGCTCCTTGAGTCGCCTCGTCCTTCTCTGTGGAATCGCTCCTAATTGAATGTTAAGATCAAAGTTGAAGTTTATAAGAAAGAAAAACAAGTTCAGATAAATAGTTATCATCTGACACCCTTATGAAAATTCATGACCTGCAGTTTTATCGGGGACCTTAGAAGAATTCTGAGGCGAAGTGTGCGGAGCTATTAAATGGCTAGTCCGCTCCAGTCTCTTGATAAGAAGTGAGTTAAATAATTGTCCTGTTCAACTTGTGCTTGTTAACCTTTAAGGTCAACTAGTTGGAACATACGTTTAATGAAATTCTGGAGCCAGAATTTATGATACTGCTGCTGAATGTTAAATTGGACAATTTACATAAGCAGGACATTAACCTTCTGAGCGCTAAATAGCATTTTAGCACTTAGCCGCTGGGGACGAGAAGGGACATGTTCTATATATTTGTGATTAGCTTGCCTGGAAACTCTCCTGATGACCAATTGGCCTACCAAGTTTAGCAGCATAATTAAATGAATGGACTCGGCCTAAGTAAATTATCAGTGCTGTGTATAGTATATCATTACAGCGCGGAGGAAAAGGAAGATATGAATAATTTAATAATACATGACTAATTTATCAATGCTAAGTGACTTCGAGGAGGCTCTCCGTAGTAGCTCATTGTTTTAAAGCTGAGATTTGATTTGCTGCTTTGGGGATTAAAATGGAACCGATTTCATTTCTTACCAGAAATAGATAGAAGCTGTTGGTTTTCTTTTCTTGAGGCAAGAGGACCAAATACCTACTACGGTGCACTGATGAACACGTAAACTGGTCACTTGTCACAATCAAATGCATGCGGTCCCTACCACTTGGGAACCTTCCTAAGGGGAGGGCGGGACCCCGTGTTGCTCATAAACCCGGCTTAGGACACGGTAACAATGGTCATTATGGTTTGGAAGGGCCAGGCACCAAGGAGGGCAATTGGCACTTCACCTGAAAACATTCCTAGTGATTATGGATGCCCAGTTCACTGCAGGTGCATTCTGTAAGCTCGGCTAACATCCGGGTGCATGGAACTTCCACGGCTGACTACCCATTTGGGGAAATAGTAGGACACCCTGAAGTCAGCCAGGGCCCTGCCTCTTAGACGGCTAAAGTGAACCTGGGCCCTAGCCGGGTTTTCTCAGTGTCGGCCTATGGACTGATTGGTACCGGGTTCGATTCTGGTCAAGGGCACGTACCAAGATTGCAGGCTCCTCCCCAGCTTGGGCCCTGGTCAGGCGAGTGCAGGAGGCAACCCATCTATGTGTGTCTCTCACGTCGATGTTTCTGTCTTTCCCTCTCTCTTCCATCCTCTCTAAAAATCAATGGAAAAATATCCTTGGGTGAGGATTAAAAAATAAAATGAAATAAATAAAATACAGTGAACCTGGCCCAGATCTCCACCCGTGTAGGTGATGGTCCAAGACTCTTTCCTTTATTTCTGAAATGCCCTAGGGTTAGACTTTCTTGTGCTTCTCTCTCTCAATCTCTCTCATTCTCCTTGTCTCTTCTGCCTTGAGAGAATCTATAAATACTGACTTAGCCTTTTTACTGGCTTCCCCTGAATCTACTCAACTCCTCCCAAACCCCAAACTTAACTACTTCTTCTCGTTGTTAGGCAGCCACTTGGTGCTGTAAGACCTCCTAGATCAGTGGTTCTCAACCTTCTGGCCCTTTAAATACAGCTCCACATGTTGTGACCCAACCATACAATTATTTTCGTTGCTACTTCATCACTGTCATGTTGCTACTGTGATGAATCGTCATGTAAATATCTGATATGCAGGATGGTCTGAGGCGACCCCTGTGAAAGGATCGTTCGACCGCCAAAGGGGTCGCGACCCACAGGTTGAGAACCGCTGTCCTAGAGCTTTCTACTGGGAAAACGCACTTTCTTCCGACTTGAAACTTGATGGACGCCTGAGTTGACAGTGTGGCTCAATGGTTTTCTCACCGTTGTCACCACTCGGGTAACATGCCTTGAGCTGGCTCAGCGGGAGCTGTTCAAGCTCCGTTTCCTTCTCTTCCTCGCCTGTCTCCCCGAGGCCTCCAGCACATCGCTGCGTGTTCTGGAAATGCGAAATCGCTAGAACAGCAGCCACATCGAAATGAAATGAGAGAGGCAGCTGGCTTCGGAGAAGCTCGATAAAGCTTACTCCTGCATTCAGAGCTGAATAGACGTGGTGAATGGGTTAGTGGACAGTTCAGATGAACTAAACCGACAGTCTCCTCTAATAAGTTTGATACTCAGCAGTTAAAGGTGTCACTGCTGGCTTGTGTCTCGAGTTCTCCTAATTCTTCTGAAATGCTCCCTTGTTTAAGGTAATTTCTGGCCAACAGATGTGGTAAGATAGTATTTCCATTCTGGCTCCCACCTCTTTTGTGGCACACCTTATCTTGAAAATCCTCCTATATAATAAAAGGCTAATGTGCAAATTGTCTCCCTAGGAGTTTGACTGGGAGACTGGGAGTTCAATCGCTCGCTATGACGTGCGCTGACCACCAGGGGGCGGCAGGGAACGAAGGAAGGCCCTGATTGGCCCTGATGGCTGACCAGGCCTAGGAACCCTACCCATGCATGAATTTTGTGCACCGGGCCTCTAGTACATCTATTAGTTAAATTTTTTTTAGAATGATTAGGCATAAATAATAACTCTTTCCCTAACTGGTTTGGCTCAGTGGATAGAGCGTCGGCCTGCGGACTCAAGGGTCCCGGGTTCGATTCCGGTCAAAGGCATGTACCTTGGTTGCGGGCACATTCCCGGTGGGGGGTGTGCAGGAGGCAGGTGATCGATGTTTCTCTCTATCAATGTTTCTAAGTCTCTATCCCTCTTCCTTCCTCTCTGTAAAAATCAATGAAGTATATTAAAACAAAAGGAATAACTCTTGAAACAGGCAGATCTTGTAACTTGGAACCCAAGTAGTATCTATTTCAGAATCTCTAGCGCCCCCTACTGGTTACCATGCTCATCCGGGAGTTATTGAGCCAGACAGGAGAAGAACATTCATTCAGAATATTTTTCGAAGGATACAAATGATTGCATTGCTCTCTTCTTATGGGCTGGTATCATCTTCGCTAGGAATGCTTTTCAATAAGCATTCGTGCCTTAATAAGCAGATTTCCTTGTCTCTCCTTTTACTCCTCTTTCATGTTCCCTGTATTTTCTCCCTTTGGGGGCTTGGGATACATTATTTCGTTGGGCAAGGATAATCTTACATTATTCCCAATCAACACCTGGCTGGAAACATATGCCGACAGATTTTTTTCATCGATAAGGACAAACTCAACTTGAAAAATGAAAGCGTGGGTGCAGCCACCTGAAAAGACGTGAAACATCCTGTCCACTTTATTGCAGCCATCAGGCACTTTGCAAGGAACCCGCTTCCTGTTACCAGGAAGGAGATGCAACGTCTCTGACGTATTCCCAGCTCAGCCTCTTGTAGAGAATTCCTTTCATGGCTTTGGGACGTCAGTCACACACACAGGTTCCCGTTATTCTGTCCCTGCCTCGGGCTAAATAGCGCTGGTGACAAAAAACCCTTTCAGGTTGTCAGGTGTTAACGTGAAACACCCCGAGACCCGCGGATTCGTCTTCATCTAGTTGACGAATGCTTTCCCCGTGTCGTTACATGTTGGTAAATTAAAGAAACCTCCCGGACAGAACTGTCAACAGTTTACTAAAAGGCTCCTCGTGCGTGAGGTTGAGCCGTCACACGCGTGTAATTTAATCCTCTTGAATTAATCACTCAAAAACACCCAAGTGTTTGGTGTTTAGACATCGGACGGGAGGTTTGCTGCTGCCGTAGTCACGTTTCCAGCTGATGAGAGGGGAAATGAGCAAAACATATGCAAACCCCCTGCCCCCTCTCCCCCCTCAATACAGTGATCCTCATGTCAACTCCCGAACAGAATATCGCTTTCACTGTAGATGAAACGCATCCCCGTGGGTCTTTAGCTTTGAAAACCTAAGGAATAAAGAGTGAATGCGGATTGATGCCTCCCTTATTTCCTGGTTCACTAACGGAAGGAATCATTGCTGCAGAGGCTGACCTGAGCGAGGGGTTCCGTTCTCAGAGCCTACGTGTGGCATTTCTCTGATGTGAATAGAACTGCTTACCAAGGTATTATGATGTGTGAACGGCTGTAAGTGGTGTGGTGTTTGATGGATAGCAGAACGGCACATGAGATGAATTATTTTCCTTTAGTTGTATCTTCATTGCTGTTGTACACTGTTCTGAGGTGAGCCGTGTCAAGGGCAAGGCAAGAGCTGATTAGCAAAGACGATGTATTATATACAGTTGTGCACTTGAAACTTATATAATCTTATTAGCCACTGTCACCCCAATGCACTTCATCCAATTTTAAAAAAGGAAATTTACACAGACTGCGTGATGCCCAGGAGAAATGCCTTGTTAAGCTTTCCTGTCCGGAACATATTTGCAACTATTTCCTCAGTTATTCAGATAATTATGACCAGATGGTGAGTTTTTAACAGTTGTGACAGGCCAGGTTGATCAGCTTAACCCAGCAGTTCTCAACCTGTGGGTTGCGACCCCTTTGGCCATCAAATGACCCTTTCATAGGGGTCGCCTAAGACCATCCTGAATATCAGATATTTATATTACGATTCATAACAGTAGCAACATTACAGTTATGAAGTAGCAACGAAAATAATTTTATGGTTGGGTCACAACATGAGGAACTGTATTTAAAGGGCCAGAAGGTTGAGAACCACTGGCTTAACCTATAGAAACTCGGGAGAGTCTCTTTAATAGCTAAAGACGAATGGCCGCCTGGCCAGCATGGCTCAGTGGTTGAGCGTCAACCTATGTATGAACCAGGAGGTCATGGTTTGATTCCCGGTCAGAGAACATGCCTGTGATTTGGGCTCAATCCCCAGTAGAGGGTGTGCAGCAGGCAGCCGATCAATGATTCTCTCTCATCATCAATGTTTCTCTCTCTCCCACTCCCTTCGTCTCTGAAATAAATAAAAATATATTAGCCCTAGCCAGTTTGGCTCAGTGGATAGAGCGTCAGCCTGTGGACTGAAGGGTCCCACGTTCAATTCCAGTCAAGGGCACATGCTCAGGTTGGGAGCTCAATCCCCAGTAGGGGGTGTGCAGGAGGCAACCAATCAATGATTCTCTCTCATCATTGATCTTTCTATCTTTCTCTCCCTCTCTCTTCCTCTCTGAAATCAATAAAATATAGATATTTTAATAAAAACATATGAAAGACAAATGGCCAAAATATTATAGGTTGACCTAAAGAAATTAGCCTGACATATCAAAGATACACTGGTGAGGTATCCTATATAATAAAAGCCTAATATGCAAATCGACCAAATGGTGGAACAACCGGTCGCTATGACACGCATTGACCACCAGGGGGCAGACACTCAACACAGGAGCTGCCCGCAGGCCCCAGGCCAGCCAAGGCAGGTGCCGGGGGGGACCCCTCCGATTGCCCCGCCAGTCTCCCCACAGATCGGCCCTGATTGCCGGCTAGGCCTAGGGACCCTACCCATACATGAGTTTCGTGCACCGGGCCTCTAGTCTATCATAATTATAAATACTAAGCTAATCAACTTTCTAAGCTCTTGTTTAGTGTGTGCTCACATAGGCCACCCTGGTACTATGCATTTTACAGGGATTTGGTTTTGTTTGTTTGTTTGTTTATTCATTTCTCTTAATAGTCCCAAGCATTTGACCCTGTTCTTCTGACCATTCCATGGTTAAGGAAGCTGCAGAGATGTAGCTGTTCAGGTCATCCGGCTCACAATGGCAGAGTTGGAATCTGAACCCAGAGCCTCATGCAGCTAACAGCTCTGTGGCATTGTGGTATCAGGTACGAAGTCCCAGAATCAGAGCCCGATCCCAAGTTCTGGGCATTGTCACCCGTCACTGGGGTCGGGTCTCCGGAACAAGGTTGGCCACCAGGCCATGCCAGTCCTGTCGCTTGCACTTGGCCTCCTGGTTTGGGGGAAGCCAAGCCATAGTGTTGTGTGTCTTTCCTGCTCTGTCATAGACATTGGCTGCGGTCCTATAGGGGGGTGCAGGTCCTGGGATAAGGAAATGAGACCCTGTAGCTTTAAGGCCTGGCTAGCACCCCCGTGACAGGGCACTGGACCTTATCTGCTTGCCATGCTTTTCTGGGTGTGAGGGTTGTAAATTATATGGCTGCTTTTGTAGAACCTCTTACCGTCTTCCAACCTCCCTCCACTGACCCTCTGTGTACCTGTCAGGCTTCCCCAAAGAGGCACTAAATTCTAAGTGGTGGGGAACTGACTGTAGAACATGTGGGTATAAAAGGCCATGGAGTCTTCTGTTCCCATTCAGCCGGCAGCCAACTTTGAATACGAAGGGAACTGCCTGGGGGAAAATCACCGAAAGAACACATATGTTCATACTCATTTTTATTTTATTTTATTTATTTTTAAAATATATTTTATTGATTTTTTACAAGGAGGAAGGGAGAGAGATAGAGAGTTAGAAACATCGATGAGAGAGAAACATCGATCAGCTGCCTCCTGCACACTCCCTACTGGAGATGTGCCCGCAACCAAGGTACATGCCCTTGACCGGAATCGAACCTGGGAACTTTCAGTCCGCAGGCCGATGCTCTATCCACTGAGCCAAACCAGTTACGGCCATACTCATTTTTAAAAATCCTCACCCACGGATATTTTTCCCATTGAATTTTCAGAGAGAGAGTGCAAGGGCAGGAGGGAGGCAAGGTGGAGGGAGGGAGAGTGTGAGGGAGGAAGAGAGAGAAACATTGAAGCATCTGAAATAGCACTGGCCCAAACATTCCTTGCCAAATATTTAATTTTATAACATGCTGCCCCATAGAAAGGATCTCGACATTTCAATGTGACTTTTCAGTGATAGGAATGAAAACTGAGAAAAAAATTTCAGGCTTGCCTACAATCCAGTGAGTATTGGTTGAATACCTACTGTGTGTTCCGCACTATGCTAGGTACTTGGGACAGAGCAGTGACCGAACCTTCTTCTGTCCTTAAAACATACACATCCAACATATTCATTTGAGACTGGAGGAATATGGAAGGCATAGCTACTAAATGTTCTGTTTTGCGTTTTTTGACATAGCTAATTATTTGATGATTGGATTGCATAGGAAAGAATTAACTTCGTAAGGAAAGAATGATGGATTATTTTTGTATTCTTTCCAAATAGTTGAGACGGAATGGGTTGAAAGCCGTTTTCTAGAATGCTCCAGTGGTGTATCAGTGAATTCCCACGTATGATGATGTTGTACTCTTTCTAATTTAGTGTCTTCCTTACATTTAACCGCCGTTCATTGCCTGAAAGAAAAATAGTAATCACACAGTGTGTGCCCTCGCTACATATCTAGGTGATATTTTCAAGGTTTGCTCTTTTATTTTGAAGCTAGTGGCCCAGCGTGCGAAATTGCGCACAGTAGGCCACCCGTCGCTTCCATGGGAGCTGGCGGGAGCGAGCCGCCGCCGCCACAGGGAAGGCTGGGGGCGGGGAGGGACTGAGAGGTGCTCCATGCATCTCCTCGTGACCGGTCGCACATGCAGCCCCACCCATCTGCACACGCCTCGCCATGCACACAGCCCCGCCCACCCGTGCCTGCTGCGCACGCAGCCTCCTGCTGACCGGTCATTACGCGTGAGGGCATGACGACCATTTGCATATTAGCCTTTTATTATAGAGGATAAACGCACAGAAAATTTATCCTAGAATAGGGAAAAATAAGCACACACACAAAAACAACCTTACCGCTGGTCATTAGTGTAAATCCAGTTGTCTGCATTAGGGGGAATGTGTCGCTTTTCAGAAAGAGCTTTTAATGGCTGAATCTCAGCAGTGTGGGCCATGGCAGACATGTTTTATTTTAGGGCCTCTCTAGCCCACTCAGAGGATGTAATGGACCTCATTTTCATTTAGTGTAGGTCCGTGCAGTTCCTAAAACAGCTAAATGGCTATTAATTTAATCAGGTAATTTAACTGTAGCTCCAGAAAAGGCCACCAGCTAGTTGTCATGCAATGATTATGAAGATGACATTTCTATCCCAGGATGCCAGGGGCAGACTTTGATACATCATTTTCTTTTTGAAGGTTAAACTCAGATAACCTGCCTTTGGCATTTAATTAGCTACATATTAAACACTCTTTTAATAATAAAATGATTAAAAATTTTATTGCTTCTCAAATGAGGCCCTTTCACATAGATTTAATGACTTGGTTAGAGCTCTGTAGTTTGCGAACCAAACCTTACCGAGGCCGGCGTGTTGTAATGATATGCTTTACAGCTTGCAAAGTCTGTATTTTATTCAAATGATGGCCATAATCATTTCGGATAAAACTTGTAATGCTTTCCTCTGTATTTTTAAGTCTCGCTGTTAAATGTCATTGGACAATAACCAGAAAGAAAAAAAAAACCATTGATTCCAAACTC
Source organism: Myotis daubentonii (assembly GCF_963259705.1). Lineage (NCBI taxonomy): Eukaryota > Metazoa > Chordata > Mammalia > Chiroptera > Vespertilionidae > Myotis > Myotis daubentonii. The sequence continues at coordinate 8,760,962 of NC_081859.1, forward strand.
ACAGCAATGATCAAGTTCAAGATTAGTAAAGAGACACTGAAGTCTGTTTAATGCACCGAATCTTACATACGGATTGTTTACCCTTTGAAAAGCCATTCGTCACCGTAGACTACCTGCAAAAAAAAAAAAAAGTTATAAAAACTATGTAGAAATGACGGAAAAGTGTGAGTGGACTGCAAATCGCCATCCGTATTTTCAGTGAATATTAGCCGTTCAGTGAAAACGATCAGCAAGAGACCATTCACTGTTCGTCCTTAGCGTGAGTTGGGAGGGAGGTGGGGGAGCTAAAATATCTGTAAAATAGTTTTTGAAGAGACAGAAAGTTAGCACAAAAAAACATGGAGTGACTTCAGTCTGAATACCAGTGACCATTTCCTCTTTACGCTTTTAAAGTTTTCATTTCACCTTGAGTTTCTTTTACTTTGAGGATGTACGCAGGGTGAAGTGCCCAGTTCAGTGAGATTTGACACAAGTATATACTCATATAACGACCACCTCAATCAAGTTATGGAGCAATTCCATCACCCCTAACACTGCCTCTTGCCTCTTTCCCTCGACTTCCCACCACTGCCCGACGATTTTGAATCCTGTCCCCATCACAGAATTTTACTTATTGTATAGAACATCTTGTAGATGTAATCATTGATGTCCTCACAGTGCCTCTCTGGGCATACTTTTGCTGATTACATTAATTTTTACGTTTACACCAGTTTCTGTGCCTACCAGTAGTTCATTTCTTGTTACTGCTGTGCAAAGTCCCATTGTACGCGTTCATCGCAATTGTTTATCCATTCACCTGTTGATGGAGATTTAGGTTGTTTCTGGTTGTTTACTGTTGTTAGTAAAGCTATGAACATTCTTTTTTGAGCACATGTTTTCATTACTATTGAGAAAAAGCATCACGGGTCGTTAGAATACTTCTATGTTTCCCTGGAGGAGAAACTGCCAATACCTTCAATTTGTTTTTGTTTTTTAATCTTTATTGTTGAAAGTATTACATGTGTCTCCCCCTCCCCCATTGACCCCTTCTTGTCCACCCTTGTCCCCCACCCCAGGCCTTCACCACCCTATTGTCTGTGTCCATGGGTTATGCATATGCATACAAGGTCTTTGTTTGATCTCTTCCCACCCACCCATCCACCCTCCCCCGCCTTCCCTCTGAGATTCCACGTCTGTTCCATGCTTCTATGTCTCTGGATCTATTTTGTTCATCAGTTTATTTTGTCAATTAGATTCCATATATGGCTTATTTTGCCCAGCATAATACTCTCCAGGTCCCTCCAACTTTGTTCTTCTTTCTCAAGATTGCTGCAGCCATTCAGGGTCTTTTGGGTTCCATATAAATTTTTGGAGTATTTGTTCTAGATCTGTGACATATGTTGTTGGTATTTTTTTTAATATTTTTTATTGATTTTTTACAGAGAGAAAGGGAGATAGAGAGTTAGAAACATCGATGAGAACATCGATCAGCTGCCTCCTGCACACCCCCCACTGGGGATGTGCCCGCAACCCAGGTACATGCCCTTGACCGGAATCAAACCTGGGACCTTTCAGTCCGCAGGCCGACGCTCTATCCACTGAGCCAAACCGGTTTTGGCTGTTGTTGGTATTTTAATAGGGATTGCATTGAATCTCCAGATTGCTTTGGGTATGTGGACATTTTACTGATGTTAATGCTACCAGTCCATGAACACAGTATATTCTTCTACTTGTTTATATTTTCCTCTGTCTCTTTTTTTCAATATCCTGTAGTTTTCCAAGTACAAGTTTTTTACCTCCTTGGTTAAGTTTATTCCTAAGTATCTTAGGGTTGGTTTGTTTCGTTGCAATGGTAAATGGGATTACTTTTTTAGTTTCTCATTCTGAGAATTCATTATCGGTGTATAATAATGCCATTGGTTTCTGGGTGGTGTTGTATCTTGATACATTGCTGAATTCCTTTATTAAATGTAGTAGTTTTTTGATGGAGTCTTTGGTTGAGTTGTATTGGCCTCTTATTTCTGGTTTCTCTCTGGAGAATTGTCAGGGAGCTCCCATGATTTCGTGAGGTTTGAAGAAGAGGTTTATTATAAAAAACAGATGCTCATCAGCTGGCTCTGTAGGTCATGGGCTTCTTTCTCAGGGTAGGGGTCGACCAGAAGCCCAAGCAGCCCTTTCTCCAACTTCCTCCTGGCTTGGATCAAGTTGCTTCTCTCACTTTCAGCTTAACATCTCCAGCTCCACTTGTCTGCAAGCTATAAATCAGCTTTGGAAAACATGTTTTTCTCCAAGTCCATAGGAAGAGAAACATGAACTTGATTTCCTCACAGTGCCTCTCAGGGACAGAGCGAGGTTGATTTGTTTCCCAGAGCAACAGGAGTCTCATCAGTGTGATCGTATTAATCTACTTCTCCAGTCAACAAACATTCCCAGCAGGGGCTTGGTTACTTGTAAGGCACAAGCCAAATGCATATTTAATGACCGAGTCCATATTTTTAGTTTTCAGTGTGACATCTGTAAATTGGAGATGTTTATTAAATGTAATATAGAGTCTTTCTTCTATTAGAGCCTGGTGACTGGTTTGATTTGTATATATATTTGTTATATTTGTTGCTCTGGAAACAAAATTACAGCTACTTTTTAATGTGAACATTGGGACTGATTAAATAACTTACAATATATCCATACTACGGCCATTAATAGAGAAATCTGGGGAATATATTTGTAGACACAAAATGATGTTCGAAGTACGTTCTTAAGTGAAAAAAAGGGAAATTACAAAACAGTATCTACAGTATGGTCCCAGACTTTCAGAAAAATATCTGAGTATCTAGACACCAAATTATTATTATTAATTGAAGTTAGTAGGAAATGGGATATTTTTTGTGTGTGTGTTTTTTTACATGTTCTCATTTTTATACAATGAAACATGTTTATGAAAGATATGTTGAATCAAGCTAAATACACAAATACAATGAATACTGTAATTAGGCATTTTGCAATTTTAATTGACATTTATCAACATTGAATTGATATATTTGTGAACATTTTGTTCTATTTTTTTTTTAAATATATTTTATTGACTTTTTACAGAGAGGAAGGAAGATAGATAGAGAGTTAGAAACATCGATGAAAGAGAAACATCGATCAGCTGCCTCCTGCACACCTCCTACTGGGGATGTGCCCACAACCCAGGTACATGCCCTTGACCGGAATCGAACCTGGGACCCTTCAGTCCGCAGGCTGATGCTCTATCCACTGAGCCAAACCGGTTTTGGCACATTTTGTTCTATTTATTTTTAAGTATGTTTTTATTGTTTTCAGAGAGAGGCAGAGAGAGGAAGAGAGAAAGAGAGAGAGAGAGTAACATCAATGATGATGATCATTGATCAGCTGGCTCCTGCACTCTCCCTGCTGGGGATCGAGCCTGCAACCTGGGCATGTGCCCTGACTGGGGAATCGAACTGTGACCTCCTGGTTCATGGGTTAATGCTCAACCATTGAGCCACACTGGCTGGGCAACATTTTGTTAAAAAATAGAACAAAAAGTAATATGAATTAACCTTTCAACAAATACTGCAATTTCTTGGGTGCCTACTGCTTGGGAGGTGCTAATTGAATTATATTAAAACGTTTAGGGTAAATCTTATTATACCTACTTGACTGATGAGGAACCTGAATTCAGAGAAATTAAATAACGTGTACAATTCCCTGGAGTTTGTAAATAATTGAGCAAGGATTCAAACCTGGGTCTCATTCTGGCACCGTAACCTACCTCTCAAGATGAGGGCCACAGGCCTCGAATCACTTTTCCACTGTCTCAGCGAACACATGGCAGATCTCTGACTTTTACGTGGGTCTTGCTGACTCCAAAGCCCAAGCCTTCTCTACTCCACTGCTCTGGGGCGATGTTTGCTGATGTCCTATTGGTCAAAGCAAGTCATGGCCAAGTCTATAGGCCAGTGGTTGGCAAACTGCGGCTCGCCAGCCACATGCGGCTCTTTGGCCCCTTGAGTGTGGCTCTTCCACAAAATACCATGTGTGGGTGCGCACGTACAGTGCGATTGAAACTTTGTGGCCCATGCGCAGGAGTCAGTTTTCCGCCTGGCGAGTCTGTTTTGAAGAAGTACTGTTGATATTTGGCTCTGTTGACTAATGAGTTTGCCGACCACTGCCATAGGCAGCTTAAGAGGGGACTAAACAGGGGGCTGGATATTGGGTGGTGTACTTACTTGGAGGCCATTATTGTACATACAGAATACATAGAATGAAAGACATTTCAGAGAAAAGTAACTAAAATGGTTGGGAAAATGCAACTGAAGAAAATGAGCTGTTATGAGAAGACTGTCAAGGTCAGGGTCTAAGGCAGTGATGGCGAACCTTTTGAGCTCGGCGTGTCAGCATTTTGAAAAACCCTAACTTGACTCTGGTGCCGTGTCACATATAGAAATTTTTTGATCTTTGCAACCATAGTAAAACAAAGATTTATATTTTTGATATGTATTCTATATATTTAAATGCCATTTAACAAAGAAAAATCAACCAAAAAAATGAGTTCACGTGTCACCCCTGACACGCGTGTCATAGGTTCGCCATCACTGGGCTAAAGTCTCCCTAGTTTTCTTGCCTCTGGCTGTTTCTTTTGCTGCATCCCTACCCAATAAGACTTATCTGGGGAGCATATTCTTAATGCCCTTACCTAGACCAGCTTTCTTTCCTTCCCTGATGCAGGGGCATTCCTGTGACGCAGTCCTATGATTTGGGAGGGGGTTTTGGTTCTGTTGAAATCCCTGTGCCCTTTGCGAGCCTCCTGGGGTTAGAACCAACTCCTGATGCTGGCTGTGAATCCCTGTTTGAATGAAGAGCTGGGGATGGAGGGCAAAGGGCATCCTACTTCTCTCTCGATTTTTAAAAAATATATATTTTATTGATTTTTTACAGAGAGTAAGGGAGAGGGATAGAGAGTTAGGAACATCGATGAAAGGGAAACATCGATCAGCTGCCTCTTGCACACTCCCCACTGGGGATGTGCCCGCAGCCAAGGTACATGCCCTTGACTGGAATCGAACCTGGGACCCTTGAGTCCGCAGGCCGACGCTCTATCCACTGAGCCAAACCGGTCAGGGCCTTCTCTCTTAATTTTGCAGGACCTATTTTTTTACTTTGCTGATCAGGAAGGAAGCCTCAGATGTTAGAACATCCACAGATACACATGTTTTTGTGTGTGTTTTTTCTTTTTTAAGACCAAATACTCACTAGAGGAGAGGGCTGTCCTGCCCAAAGCACCCCCCCCCACACACGCCTGTACTTGCCAGTGGTCATTAATGCTCTCAGCCCGAGAGCACATGCCCCCCTCCCACCCCACACAAGGGTTGAAATTGCTTCCCAGCTGTAGCCATAACAGGGCATCGATCCTCATCTGTTCCCCACCACTGAGTCCTCCACTGCGAACGAGGAGCGAGCAGCGCCCTCCGACACCAGGGGACCTGGCTCTTCGAAGTAAGATGGAACGGCTATTAGACGGGGCGACGGGCATGACCTAACACCGCACAGGGAAACTGTGGGGAGGAAGCGACACAGGCCGGCGAACGGCAGGCCCTGGGCCCCTTGGCCTGCGCAGGTGAGAAACCCAGGTCCAGAGAGGTTAATGGACTCACCCAAGGTCCTGTTGGGAGTTATCGTCCTTTTGTTGTTCCAGCTCACCCTTCAACAAAAACATTTTTTCCCCCAAGGTTTCTAAGAGTTCAGAGTTCATTGGCTATCATAGTTGGAAATGCTTTTTCCTGAGAACTGATTCATTCAGTATTTAACGGGAACCTACCGCGAATGTGTTCCACGTATTAGAGGCGATTAAAAAAGAACAGAGGTTCCTGCACTTACAGTAGCTTACAACTTACTCTATTCAGTGTTTTCCATATATTATCTCATTCCATGCCCCCCGTCATCTTATGAGGTGGGTACTGTCATGATCCCCATTATTCAGTTAAAGAACCTGAAGTTTAGGAGGTTCAATCGACTGCCTAAGACATACCTAGAAAACACGAAAGCTGAGATTTAAAGCCAGTTATGTCAACCTCATGGACAATACGCTAACCATTACACAGTAATGCCGCCCAGCTTGCGATAGGCTAATTATTTTTAAGTTGCTGTGGTCAACATGCTTTATGTAGGGGTTGGGTGAGCATGAAGAGTGAGGAGTGTGTGAGACGGTGATAGGGGTTGGGTGAGGGGAGTGGTTCATTGTTATTGACTCCAGCTAAGTGTATTTAATGACAGTCTTTCCAGGATTTTTGCGACTGGCCCATGACGCCCGCCTTTCGTATCCCAGAGGCAGAGGTGCAGGTGCAAGGGGTAGTAGACACGCTTCTGTCACAAAAACACGCATCTCCTCACCCAGAGCTCCGACGCTATCTCATTATTTAAATTTCTGATCTGCGGTGTCGTATGAACTACTGTTCAGAGCTCTGTGCTTCAGGATCTGTGGAATAGCAACACACTTTCCCAGCCTGGGGCTGAGTAAGGTATGTGACCACTGCTGTTCAAAATAATGACATAGAGTACCGCTGCTCTCCAAGAACGTAGCAGGCCAATTTATGATTCTAATTCTCTGTTTGGTCATCTGAAATATACGATTTGGGCAGCTTTATGCCTCTCACAGGTTATTTCTTAGAGGCAATTCCTTCTTGCAGGACCGTGCGTAAATGTTTTGGCTCCAAAGCGAAAACGTGCCCTTCAAACAAGTTGGTTTCTTGCAGGGTTACCTCTGCGTGTGCATTCCTAGGTGCTGACGGCCCCGCGTTCCCTGCGATCGTCTTCTCAGGGTTCGATTCATTACCCCTGTTCATTATTCAATTTGTTGGGCTCTGAGCACCTGAATAATTGAAAGCGATGCGAGTATTATAAATTATATCGTCCACGTTCATCAGCCCCATTTGAGAGTTTATAGCTTCACTGTAAAAATTCACTGTGTTGGAACCTGGCATACAAGGTCTTATATTGAAAACAAATTAATTTATAAATACATTTTTTTTTTCCTTCCCCGGACTCAATATTTATCAAATCTTACATTTTTCAGTTGTGGTTTTTATGGCTTTTACTGCCACAGCAAGACCACTGGTGGAAGAAATTGTCTTATGTATTCACTTCTTCATTCTCTTTTTTGCAACAAATATTTATGGAATGGCTGTTCTTTTGACAGTGGGAGGCTGGGGCTGGGTCAGCCTGATCTCTTTGAGAAGAATACGAGGGAAAGCAGGCTTGGTAGCCCTGGAAGTTATGGCTTCCACCTCCTGCAGGCATTCCCAAAACAAATAAACAAAAAAAACCACACAAATTGTCAGCAGCCCTATCTCTGTTGCTTCTGATCCTTGAGTCTTCCTGGGGACATGAACTTGATGGTTCTCTAGTCTCCTTGAGACAGGTTGCCCAATTCTTACTCTGCAAAGAATAGTGGAATACATTTCTTAGTGAAAGTGACAGAACTATGCTTTAAAGCTTGAGAGAGAGAGAGAGAGAGAAAGAGAGAAGAGAAGAGGAGAGGGGAGGGGAGGGAGAGGGGAGGGGAGGGGAGGGGAGGGGAGGGGAGGGGAGGGGAGGGGAGAGAGGGGAAACATGTGGGTGAATTTTCATGGACTGAGGCCTGAACCAGAAGGCAGGCTGCAGGTTCAAGTCTTGGGGATGCAAACCCAGGGGAGTTTTAACTTGATCAGCGCTACCTCCGCATTGCTTGATTGAGGAATTAATGGATTTGTTTTACCGCATTAAAAATAGCTGTATTGTTTCCCCCCTAATTACAAAAAAAGAATGCACACCAGTCCCCTTGTAAAAGGGGAATCCGTGGGTGAAGGCATAACGTGGAAAGTAAAAATCACCGGGACGTGAGTTTGTTGAGCACTCGTTCAATAGGTGTTTCTGGAGCACACATTCTGTACCACGGGGCTTGGCGGTAAATGATACAGATGTGGTCCCTGTCTTTAGGTAGCGTGGACTTGGTGAAAGACACGAGTAATAAACAAGAAAGCAAAGAAATGAATGTATATTACACTTTTATGAAGGCTGAGAACAGAGAGTCATGATGGGAAATCAACAGCGGAGAGCCGGCATCCTGCTTCCTACGTATATGTTTGGACACTTTTATTTTTTACAAAACCAAGATCATATACGCATATTGTTTTGCAACTTGCCCCTCAGTATAACCATGTTCATGTAACTCTTCCATGTAAATAAGTGTAGATTGAGAGGACAATATTGCATGACTATACCATAATTTTCAAAAATCAATCCTCTATTGACGATTATTGATTTGTTTGTGGCTTTCATAGGCATTGCTGGGACAAACTCCCTTCAACATATCCCTTGGGATGTATTTATGATTATTTCTTAGCACAGATAGATAGACATGGGATTTCTTTTGTTTTATTATCTAAAGTTTTACATATGTCTCCATTTTCCACGATTGACCCCCCACCCAGCCATTCCCACCCCCGAGGGCAAGCCCTCACCGCCCCAGAGTCTGTGTTCATTGGTTATGCTAATATGCATGCATACAAGTCCTTGGATTGATCCCTAACCCCCCCTGCCATTTACCTCTGGATCTGTTTTGGTTCATCAGTTTATGTTGTTCTCTATATCCCACATATGAGTGAGATCATGTGATATTTATCTTTCTCTGACTGGCTTATTTCGCTTAGCATAATGCTCTCCAGTTCCATCCATGCTGTTGCAAATGGTAAAAGTTCCTTCTTTTTTATAGCAGCGTAGTATTCCACTGTGTAGATGTACCACAGTTTTTTAATCCACTCATCTGCTGATGGGCACTTAGGCTGTTTCCAAATCTTAGCTATGGTGAATAGTGCTGCTATGAACATAGGGGTACCTATATCCTTTCTGATTGGTGTTTCTGGTTTCTTGGGATATATTCTTAGAAGTGGGATCACAGGGTCAAATGGGAGTTCCATTTTTAACTTTTTGAGGAAACTCCATATTGTTTTCCACTGTGGCTGCACCAGTCTGCATTCCCACCAGCAGTGCACGAGGGTTCCTTTTTCTCCGCATCCTCGCCAGCACTTGTCATTAGTTGATTAGTTGATGGTAGCCATTCTGACAGGTGTGAGATGGTATCTCCTTGTTTTGATTTGCATCTCTCGGATGATTAGTGACTTGGAGCATGTTTTCATATGTCTCTTGGCCTTCTGTATAGACATGGGATTTATGAGTCAGAAAGTATGCACATTAAAAGTGTACATACATGTTGTCAAAATGCCACAGGGACACTTGTACTAGTTTATACTCCCTGCAGCATCGCGTTCATGTGGGAGGCAGAACAGGTGGCTGATTTCAGAAGGTGGGACTCGGAGTTAGATCTATGGGTGCAAGTCTCAGCCCAGCACTTACGAGCCAGGTGACTGGGCTGGTTCCATGCCCTCCCAATATCTTGGTTTCCTCATCTAGAATGAGGCATAGTGAGTTATGGATAATTGCGAAGATGAAGTGAGGTAACCCATTTTAAGCCTTTAACATATGGCACATGTTCTCAATCAGTGTTGGGTATTGCTGTTGTATACCCTATGCCCTTGTCAGTACTGGATACTGTGATGTCCCTGTGTTCCTCCCCATGAATGCCATCTTTTCCTTACCCCAAGGCAACCACTGTGCTAAGTGTAGTGCTCTCCATTGCCACACATTTATTTCTTAATCTATTTTTATTGATTTCAGAGTGATGGAAACATCAATGATGAGAGTCATTGATCGGCTGCCTCCTGCACGCCCCCTTCTGGGGATCAGCCTGCAACCCGGGCATGTGCCCTGACTGGGAACTGAACCGTGACCTCCTGGTTCATAGGTTGAAGCTCATAGGTTGGGGCATTTCCATACATTAAAAACTAACATATGCAACGTATAGTATATCATACAATAGGGAGTGTTGCTTTCATTCTTTAAAACTATACATATGCTAGTAAATAATGCACAATTGGGTCTTGTTTTCTCAATATTTTATTTGGGAGAGGCATGTGTGATGACCCCTGGAAGGAAGGTTAATGCTTTCCCACTGTACTACAACCCCGCCTTATGGGAATATACCACTATTTATCCATTCTTTTCTTTTTGTCCTTACAAACTCTGTTGCTATGAACAGTCTTGACCAAAAGTGTAAAACGCAAATTGCCATTCAAATGGCTGTACCAATGCATACGCCCACCAGCCCTGAAGGAATGATTTTATATCATTGCAAACCTACTTAACTTGGGAAATCAATCGATCAACTAATATTTATTGAGCACCTACTGTAAATAAGGATCATGTCCTAGGCATTGATGATAAAATACAAAGAAATACAAGGGAGTCAGTCCCTGCCATCTGAGCTAGAGCAATAGGAGATATATGCCCCGTGGAGTTCTTTATGGATAAATAGCTTGTTGGATAAATACTACATGCCGGGTACTGTCCTAGGCTTTAGAATTACCAAAATGATTCAGAAGACAAGATCTGGGCAGAAAGGTGAGGACAGAGGTGGAAAGTAATTGGAAGGAATTCCCAGGAAGATGCGTTCCGAATGACCATTCAGAATGGCGAATAATATACCACACTGATGAATTCTTCAGTTACCACGCAGGACAACTGTAAAAAGAAAATATGTCATACATGTTAAGAGATGGCTTGATTAAGGATATTTTTTTAAATTGCTATTGGTAAATTCCAGCATCTGAGACAACATGTATATTTAAGCCAGTAGACTTTTCATTGTTCTAAATGCACTTTAGAAAAGTCCAGCTTTTGTTTGCTGAGAGCAAGAATTGTTATAAGAAGATAGAAAAGCTACTTATTTTTTTATGGGACTTCCGCATAAATCTTCTCCGGATAACACGATCCGGCGACATAAATTTCAGGAGCTTGTTGCTGCCTCACCTGCTAGGGAGCCGGTGCAGGCCGACAGCAATATTCAGGCCTGGAATTGAGCCATTTGCCGGGGTCATAAATAAGAAAGGATGTCATGGCTGTTTTCATTTGACTGAGCAGTAATGGAGTTAATTATACTTTCCGTCTCTTTGTTTTTGATCTGTGTTTCCAAAGTCATCTAAGCTTTGGGGAGTTCTCAGATTTTAACTCTTCCCTGGGCTGACGGGATTCCGCAGCGATCAGTGAGGACTCTAAATTTCCGCCTTTATTTGCAGCTGGGTAGCTTGTGTTTTGCCTGCATTCTTTTGCAGAGGACTGTGGCAATTGACTTTATTTTGTACTTGATAATGTAGCTTTTAATTTGAGCATTTTGTATACCGAATCTATTGGGAGGGAAGGATTTTGGTACAGGTTTCTAGTTGAGACGGACACAGGAAAGACAAGTGACTTCTGTAATTCAAGAAGATGTCAGGAGTGGAATTGAAATTTTCTAAAAATTTATTTTATTGTTGAAAGTACTACAGATGTCCCCTTTTCTTCCCTGATTCACCCCCTCCATCCCACACCTCCCCAGTTTTGTTGCGATTAGGAACCCTTGTTGAATGCAAAAGGGCTTCCATGATTTTTCTGCCAAGCCATTATTGAATTGAGAGATTATCTATAATCATAAAAGCATAATATGCTAATTAGACCGGACAGCCGAACGACCTTCCGGATGTCCTTCTGGACAACCTTCCGGACGAAGCCGGGGCTGCGAGGGCCGAGCCCCTTCCACGAATTCCGTGCATCAGGCCTCTAGTATTACGTAAGTTAGATAAATACACATGTACATACAGGGTGGGTCAAAAGTAGGTTTACAGTTTGTATGGAAAGATTACACAACAATTAGTAAATAATCATACAAGAATTAGCTGTGTTTTGCGTACTCACAACTGCAAAGCTACTTTTGCCGCACCCTGTATAGTATATAAACATTTGGAGTCATCAGACTAATCCCCCCCCCCATTTTTTTTTTATTTTTTTAATATATTTTATTGATTTTTCACAGAGAGGAAGGGAGAGAGATAGAGAGTCAGAAACATCGATGAGAGAGAAACATCGATCAGCTGCCTCTTGCACATCCTCCACCGAGGATGTGCCCGCAACCCAGGTACATGCCCTTGACCGGAATCGAACCCAGGACCTCTCAGTCCACAGGCTGACGCTCTATCCACTGAGCCAAACCGGTTTCGGCTTCCCCCCCATTTTTTAAAATCCTCATGGTTTTTAATCCAAATGTTTATTTATTTGGGAGAGAGAAAGAGAGAGAGAGAGAGAGAGAGAGAGAGAGAGAGAGAGAGAGAGAGAGAGAGAGAAATAATTGCACCCCATTCGGCAACCAAAGTCACAATCTAGGTGTGTGTCCTGACTGGGAATCGAACCTGAGACCTTTTGGTGTACAGGACGATGCTCCAACCAACGGAGCCACAGCAGCCAGGGCACCAGACTAATTTTTAATATCTATTGATTTATTTCTTCGAATCTACATAGCCTGAAATAGATTATTAAATCAACATGGACACTTCAACTTTAATTGATTATCCTCTAATTTTTTTTGTCTATGTAGATATTCTCTCATTTAACTGGCAGCTAAGCTTCTAAAAACTTTTTGAGGAAAAGATCATTTGCATGTTTTATTCTTATGACAATAAATACAGAAATATTTGGAAATAAGGAGATTTAAAATTTTTCATTTTTATCAATTCCCGGACAGTTTAGATAACTGAACCATGGGAAAGCAGTCTATGCTATTCTCATACACACACACACATGTATACATACATAATAAATATAAGAATAGTGAAACAAATCTACAATTTCATGGTTTCATTTTATTTAAAATGTGACTTTGCTTTTCAAGAGGTACAGCTTTTCCTTGGTAATGCTCCCTCGCTAATGAACAGCTTCCCACAAAAGCTTTCTAATCCATCATTCAGGTTGAGATTTGCTTTTAAAGGTGATTTAAAGCAATGCTCAGGCTGCTGATTTTGAATCCAATTAAAAATAGTTAAGAAATCCTGACATACAATCACCTCATCTTGTCTTCTGTCTCCTGCACAAGTGACGTTTCCTCGTAATCATGCTCTTACCACGATTGCCATCGTTTTTATGAAGAACCCGTGAATCAGTTACTTTTCATCATGAAAGAAAAAAATAGGTGAAATCAGAAGAACTACATGAAAAATAGGGCTGGGCATCATGGAGGGATTTTGCTGAAATCGAGGGAGAAGTCCAGCAGGGATCCACTGTAACGTGGAAAAAGATTTTTTAATTTTGGGCCTGAGATTTTTTCCCTAAGAAATTCATGTCATTCTCTTCGTAGGCAGGAGTGTGCATGGGTTGGGTTAGGGTTAGTTGGCAAGCATTTTGTTCAGACCTGCAGAGGATAAATTATCTCTGGGTACTGAGGAATGACCCTACTTGACTCCTTGTGTCTTCGAAGGTTTTGGTTGGATTTATTGTTTAGGTCAACTCTGAACTCACTGTAACAGATCCAAGCGCTGCTCTGGCAAAATCGCTTTGCAAACTGATAGGAGAGTCCCAGGGTGAGACTCCGCACCTTGTCATAGGACATACCTGTTCAATGAAAACCTTATTCTACTCGGAAAAAGGTGGGGGGGGGGAAGCATTTTGCCCTAATGTAATGGCTTGATTTTGACGTGATCTCAATTCAACTGGAACTGCTGTTCAAAAGAAAAGAACGGAAATAAACTCGCCCAGCACATGCCCCAAAGAGTGGAGTTGGAAAGGGAAATCCATCCACCCCAGACCCCTCAGTAGCTGCTAAATTTCAGCCTCAGCGTTGTAGGCCTTAATGTGGATGAGTGGGGGCGTGGGGCTCTGGTTTTGTAATGGGAACATGTTTCCATGATGAGCTTCAACCTGAGTCACTGTGAAACTGGACCCATCGTTGGCATTTAGAAGAAAAAAAAACATTGCAAACTCGAACCCCAGCTTGCTAGTGTTCCGGAAATTCCGTGCTTTAAAAAAATGAATGTATCCGAGCAACTTTCTCTGAGGAAGGTCACATTTTCTTCTCGTTGAACTCTTTCAGGCGCCCAACCTGGTTTGCATATTGAGCTTCCAGAACTATTTTCAACTACCCGGAGCAGCTGGGCATGAAGAGCACATTCTTATGTCTTTAGCTACAAATTGGTAAGCAATTGGGCTCCGGGGGCCCTGGAGGGAGGGCCCCCCCCGCCCCCTTAAACCCAGTCTGTTTATGACGGAGGAAGCTCTGATCAGGTTTATAGTGTGAAAGTCTCCAACCTATCAGCTCCGTCGGAGAGCGGGACAAGCCATGGTAAATAGGAGCCATCAAAGCAGTAGCCATTGCAATGAAATGAAGCAAATCAATTGTTTTTGAGAAAGGTGCCTTTCAGGTCTCCTTCCTCGGGTTCTGGGCTCCTGAGCCAAGTTCACAAGGAAACAACTGGCGCTAAGAACTTGGGGTTTCAGCTCGGGATCTTGGAAGGTCAGGGAGTTGGCCGGGAAACCATACTTTCCCTAATCTGTGGCCAGGGAATCAGCCATTTAAAGCAATTCAGTGACATTCGCCTCAGAATAAACAAAAGCCAAAGGGCTCAGATGAGTATAGTTTCTCGTGTGGCGAGTTGGCTTCTACCCATCAGTTGCCTGCTATTTCATACGGCATTAATTGCTTTTCCCTCCAAAATAGGTTATGGTTGATGAGAATTGATAACTGTGTCAGGTGCATGTAGACTTAGAGATGCTATTATTTTTTTTGCGGGGGTGGGGGGGTGGGTTGGGAGGAATCAAAACATCTTGGGCACCTCTATCCGAGCTTTGTGTTCTGTAAGATGATTTCAGCTGCCAAGAGGAAGCAGAGTGTGGTTTCTCTATAAGCCAGTAGGGGAGTGATTACTATATCCTGATGACTTCTTTGAACACAGCAACGGAGTGCCTTTCCTGTAGCAAACACTGAACCGCACGCCCTCATGTGTCCTGGGGAATGTGACTGTGATCACCTCCCTCCGCTGTCGGGCTTACAGATCAGAATCTTGTTTTGTAAATCTTGGCTGAGCCGTAGGACCAAGCGAAGTGCCTGGCCTGTCGTAGGTACTCAGTCTTTCTATTAGACTAGAGCAGTGATGGCGAACCTATGACACGCGTGTCAGAGGTGACACGTGAACTCATTTTGTTAGTTGATTTTTAAAAAAATATATATTTTACTGATTTTTCACAGAGAGGAAGGGAGAGGGATAGAGAGTTAGACACATTGATGAGAGAGAAACATCGATCAGCTGCCTCCTGCACACTCCCCACTGGGTATGTGCCCGCAACCAAGGTACATGCCCTTGACCGGAATCAAACCTGGGACCCTTGAGTCCACAGGCCGACGCTCTATCCATTGAGCCAAACAGGTTAGGGCTGATTTTTCTTTGTTAAATGGCATTTAAATATATAAAATAAATATCAAAAATATAAATCTTTTTTATACTATGGTTGCAAATATCAAAAAATTTCTATATGTGACACGGCACCAGTGTTAAGTTAGGGTTTTTCAAAATGCTGACACGCCGAGCTCAAAAGGTTTGCCATCACTGGACTAGAGGCCTAATGCACGAAATTTGTGCAAGTGTAGGCCTTCCTTCCCCTCGCTGCTGGCACCGGCTTCCCTCTGGCACCCAGGGCCCAGACTTCCCTCGCAGCCCAGGCTTTTGTCTGGAAGGACGTCCGGTCTAATTAGCATCTTATGCTTTTATTATTATAGATAAATAGAAATCAATGTAGTGAGTGTTTAAGAAAATTAATTTTGGGACTGAGAATTTGAATTCAAATGTTTAATCCATTGGACAGGGCAAAACCAAAGGGATGAACTGGCAGACCTCGCTTTCCCCATGTGGCCACACCAACATTCTCTCGTGTTTTGGAGGCGAAGGCCCCTTTAAAGTTGGGAGGGACTGACAGGTAAGCAATACATGTGTTTGTGTTTCAGAAGGTATTCAGCATAAATATGTACCGGTAGTGAGGTAGACAGTTTGGTGCTTGCCATTGTGGCCGGAAGGCAGCGGGCTGTCAGCCGGTTCAGGTGGGGTGGGTAGGAGAAGGCTTGGGGGCGGGGCGAGGGGGAGGGGGAACTGTAAAACCTAAAAGGTTTGCCTTCCTGATTCACCACCTCGAGGCAAGGAGGGGCTTCTCAAAAATGTGTGCGAAGGAGCGTTTTGGAAAGAGCCCTTAGCTGCAGGGTGGACACCGACCGGATACCAGGTACGTCTTTTAAAAGGTGGGGAAGAGGAGAGATGCAGGGATTCGAACAAAAAGTTCCGAGAGAGAAGGTTCAAGCAGGACTTGGGGTTTCTGATTTGGGCCACGAGGCGGGGATGGGGCTGTGGTCCACAGACATGAGTTAGAAAATACGCTCACCTTAAAACACCTGGATGGTTAGGAATTGGGATTGAATGAATACAAAATACTTTAAAAAAACCCACACCAAATAACTGCCCTGAAGACTTGACTTCAAATTCCAGAACTACTTCTTGCTCAGTTTGTGATCTCAGGAAGTTACTTTTCTTTCATTCAGTTTTCTTGTTTGTAAAATCAGGTGGTTGTAAAAGTAAAGCATTGGGAAGAGACAGTGTAGTGGGTAAAGGCTCAGGCTCTGGAGTAGGGCGGCCCGAGATTGAGTCTGGCATCTGTTGTCGCCTCGCTGTGTGACGCTGGACAAGTTACCTATCTTCTCTGTGCTTCAGTTTCCTCCTTTATAACATGAGGGTAATGATGACCTATTTCGATGGTGCCAGGAAGGGTTTAGTGAATAAATAGGCTGCCGTTTCTTCACTGACTCGAAATACCACCTGTATGATAGAGTCATGTACTAACTACATAATGACATGTTGATCAGTGACGGATTGCATCTACGATGGTGGCCCCGTGAGGTGATAATGGAGCTGAAGAATTGTAATTTCCCAGTGACATCGAGGCCATTGTAACGTGTGGTGCAACTTACTACTTATGTGTCTCTGATGATGTTGGTGTAAACCAAACAACTGCACTGCCAATCTGACATGAAGTGCTGCATACAGTATTTTCACTACCCCCTTTCTGCGTTTAGAAATGTCTAGACCAGGAGTGGGCAAACTTTTTGACTCGAGGGCCACAATGGGTTCTTAAACTGGACTGGAGGGCCAGAACAAAAGCATGGATGGAGTGTTTGTGTGAACTAATATAAATTCAAAGTAAACATCATTACATAAAAGGGTATGGTCTTTTTTTTTTTTTTTTTTTAGTTTTATTCATTTCAAACGGGCCGGATCCGGCCTGCGGGCCGTAGTTTGCCCACGGCTGGTCTAGATACACAAATACACCTGTGTTATAGTTGCCTACAGTGTTCAGTACAGTAACATGCCGAACAGGCAGGCTTACAGCTCAGGACCAATAGGCTGTACCATGCAGCCTGGCTGGGTCGTAGGCTAGACCAGTGATGGCGAACCTTTTGAGCTTGGCGTGTCAGCATTTTGAAAAACCCTAACTTAACTCTGGTGCCGTGTCACACATAGAAATTTTTTGATATTTGCAACCATAGTAAAACAAAGACTTATATTTTTGATATTTATTTTATATATTTAAATGCCATTTAACATAGAAAAATCAACCAAAAAATGAGTTCGCGTGTCACCTCTGACACGCGTGTCATAGGTTCGCCATCACTGGGCTAGACCATCTAGGTTCATGTGAGTGCACTCTCTGATGTCCATGCAATGATGAAATCACCTAATGACACATTTCTATAGTCCCTGCTCTTTTTTTAAAAAAAAAAAAATATTTGTATTGATACAGAGAGGAAAGGAGAGGGAGAGAGAGATGGAAACATCAATGATGAGAGAGAATCTTTGATCGGCTGCCTCTTGCACACCCCCCTACTGGGGATCGAGCCTGCAACCTGGGCACATGCCCTGACCGGGAATCGAACCCTGACCTCCTGGTTCATAGATTGATGCTCAACCACTGAGCCATGCCAGCCAGGCCATCCCTGTCTTCAGGTGACACATGGCTGTATATTGATTTCTAGGTGAGTCACTGGGTATTTGTCCAACACATCTGTATGACACAGGCAGAAGTTCAGTGTTTGAGGATGATGGAACTGGCACAAATCAAAGAAATCTAGAAATTCTCAGGACGCTCAGATAAGTGTGTAGCTGTTCCCATCCTCTACTGTAGAGGGATAATAGTACGGTGTCTTGGGTGGTTTATTAGAGCTCCCACTTCTTGGTCTTGTTGGCTAATACACACTCAATAATAATTCAGCCCATCTTATTTCCTTATCTAGATGGCCGAATTGGCAACTATAACGGGAGGAACAAATTAAACATGATTTTTAAAAATTATGCTACATATGTCTCTCCCTTTGGTACTTGGATCAGTATAAATGAAATGTGAGTGGCCAGTATAAAAAGTCAGAGGTCTTGCCCTGGCCGGTTTGGCTCAGTGGATAGTGTGTCAGTTCTCAGACCGGGGGTCCCAGGTTCGATTCCGGACAGGGGCACCTTGATCCCCAGCCATAGTCGGGGCATGTGCAGGAGGCAACTAAATGGTGTGTCTCTTTTACATTGATGTTTCTCTCTTCTCTCTCTCTCTCTCTCTCTCTCTCTCTCTCTCTCTCTCTCTCTCTCTCCCCCCTCCCTCCCTCCCTACCTCCCTCCCTCCCTCCTACTCTCTCTAAAAATCAATGGAAAAATGTCTTCTGGTGAGGATTCACCTAAAAGAAAGGGAAGTCAGAGGTCTTTAAATTTACATCTATTCTTTTTTTAAAAATATATTTTATTGATATTTTTACAGAGAGGAAGGGAGAGAGATAGAGAGTTAGAAACATCGATGAGAGAGAAACATTGATCAGCTGCCTCCTGCACATCTCCTACTGGGGATATGCCCGCAACCCAGGTACATGCCCTTGACCGGAATCGAACCTGGGACCTTTCAGTCCGTAGGCCGACGCTCTATCCACTGAGCCAAACCGGTTTCGGCTACATCTATTCTTTTTTATTATTATTATTAAACCCATGACTCACCCTGGTCGGTTTGGCTCAGTGGATAGAGCGTTGGCCTGCAGACTGAAAGGTACCGGGTTCGATTCCGGCCAAGGCCACATGCCCGGGTTGCAGGCTTGATCCCCAGTAGTGGGCGTGCGGAAAGCAGCCAATCAATGATTCTCTCTCATCATTGATGTTTCTATCTCTTCCTCCCTCTCTCTTAAGTCAATAAAGAAATATATTTTTTTAAAAAACGAAAAAAAAACCCATGACTTAAAAAATAATCTACTCTTCCCCTTTTCCTGAAGGAAATATGGGAAAATGTGTCTGAGTGGTTTCTGACTATGTGACTATGAAAAAAAAAAAAAAAAAAGACAGAGACGTGGCTTCTGGCCTATAAATCATTCCTCCCCTTCATTGGCTACTGTGTATTTTATGAGCTTTGGCTGAGCCACAAATACTCGACCAGCATCAAGCCCTCATTTAGTTGAGAGGCTAATGAGAGAAATGTCTCCTACATTCTACAGGCAGTGAAACACCCTTTCAGGTAACATGGTGATGGTGTTTGCATCCTCCTGCCCCCCACGCATATCCAATCATCCTGAATGAATTAATTGAGGTCCGAGAGTAGAAAATGTACAATTACCTGACACACGTACGCAGCTCACAAGTATAAAATATTCGCGTTGAGCTCCACTCATCACATTTATGGTATTTCCCATGTTCGTTATGACTGTAGGCTCAAATGCTAATGGCCCTTCGCCTGGCGAAGACACTGGGATGCAAGCAGTTGTGTGGCAGTGAATCCTTCTAGATTCATCTGGTTTCCACAGGTTAATGGAGAATTTAAAATTATTATCTGTTGCCCTAGCCAGTTTGGCTCAGTGGATAGAGCGTCAGCCTGTGGACTGAAGGGTCCTGGGTTCGATTCTGGTCAAGGGCATGTGCCGAACCCCAGTAAGGGGTGTGCAGGAGGCAGCCAATCCATGATTCTCTCTCATCATTGATGTTTCCATCTCCCTCTCCCTTTTTCTCTGAAATCAATACAAAATATTTTAAGAAATATTATCTGTCACCTTAAAAATACATGAGTAGTTCTTACCACTGAGAATATAAGAGTAAATGAATGTAACAGATGAATTAGTCAGGGTTGGGTCAGAATATGCTCTTTCCGGTTCCAGCTGAGTGGTCCTTTCCCTGAACATCCCTGTTTGGCTGATCCCCCAACCCCATGTTCGTCATCTGTCTTTTACCTACTTGAGGCCCAGTGCACGAATTTGTGCACGGATGGAATCCCTTGGCCTGGCTGGCGATCAGGGCCGATTGGGGCCATCTGGCCCAGTCCCAATCAGAGCCAATCAGGGCCAGCCGTCCAGGGGGAGGGAACGCGGGAGGTTGGGTGGCTGCGGGAGGTTGGCTGTGGGAGCACACTGACCACCAGGGGGGCAGCTCCTGCATTGAATGTCTGCCCCCTGGTGGTCAGTTCATGTCATAGTGACCAGTAGACCAAACATTCGGTTGTTCAGTCACTTAGGCTTTTATATATATAGATAACCCTTTGTGAACCTTTCCATAGCTCTGATTAATCGTATGGAAATGACCTATTTTTCTAACTTATTGGCCTATAGTTTTTATTTTTCTATGACCAATGCCTAGAAAAATACTTGACACATACATACTCAACAAATATTTATTGAACTAACCAGCAGGATAATTTTTATAGATAATGTCTATTAAACCAAATATTGTATGAAGATAAATAAATTGAAATAAGCTTTTCTGAGTCTATAAAATATAAGCATCTCGCCTGGCCAGTGTGGCGGATTGGTTGAGCCTTGACCTGTGAACCAGGAGATCACGGTTTGATTCCTAGTCAGGGCACATGCCTGGGTTATGGGCTCGATTACCAGTAGGGGGTGTGCAGGAGGCAGCTGACCAATGATTCTGTCTCATCATTTTGATGTTTCTATCTCTCTCCCTCTCCCTTCTTCTCTGAAATGAGTAAAAACATATTTAAAATTTTTTTAAAAATATAAGCACCTTTAAATCATTTTCCTCATAATTTGGCAGGGGGGACTGTATGATTAATTTTTAGAAGGGCCGGCTGATGCATCAACCTGCAGAAACCGGTTTGGCTCAGTGGCTAGAGCATTGGCCTGCAGACTCAAGGGTCCCAGGTTCAATTCCGGTCAAGGGCATGTACCTTGGTTGCGGGCACATCCCCAGTAGGGAGTGTGCAGGAGGCAGCTCATCAATGTTTCTCTCTCATCGATGTTTCTAATTCTCTATCCCTCTCCCTTCCTCTCTGTAAAAAATCAATAAAATATATTTTGGAAAAAAAAAAAAGAATGACTAGATCTGTGCTCTATATTGAGAGCCCCGCTCCTCCTGCTCCCCAAATCTACAAACACCCGGTATGATAGACCCAGACAACTCCTCGTGCCTTCACGTTGCCAGGTTGGTGCAACTCTAACCTAGAAGCCATGAGAGAAAATGTGTCTGGCCCCATCTTATGTGAATCTGCTTGTATTCTCTCTCATCATCTCAATTTGTGTTTTCCATTGATTTTTCTCCTCTGTAACCTGTACTGGGGCATCTGTTTTCTTGTGTCAGGAATTTTAGGACTGGCAGAGGGAATTCTTGTTCTCGTTGTTTAGACTGAGACTGTGAGGACAGTCTCTTGGGTTGTTAATGGCACAGAAAGTGGGAGACTTCTGCACAGTGGTTACAGGTTTTTATTAGGTCGGGACCAGTGCCTGTGTCCATAGAACAGTTCTCTCTGCAATTCTCTAATTTAGGGTTTCTTAATCTGGGGTGCAGAGGAGAGCTCGGGGAACTCAATGGGGGGTATGCAAAGTTTAATAATCTTTTGAATAAAAATTGTCTGCTTTACCTTTTCACCTCCCTGATCCTACCAAGGTAATCACTTTTAACTGTTTGTTTTAGGCCTTCATGCATTGATTCTTTTTAAAAAATTATCTATTATCTGAATATCTATGGATATCTATCTATCTACCTATCTAGCTAATTCCATTTCATTTTGAATGCACATGGGGATTAATTTGGGTTGTACTTGGAGATAGGTAGGTAGATAGATGATAGATTGATTGATAGATAGATCTATAAGGAATTTAATGAGCGTTTTCAGTGTGCAAATCATGTTTTTTGTTTTTTTTTTTTTTTAGCTCTGGAAAATGTTTGTTATCACTTATCTGTTTCTTACTTAGCTTTTTCTATCTGTTTTCGCTTCTGGGCTTTTGGGTTTGGTTTTGCTTTTAACGCCTTTGGACTGAGCATGTGACTTCCTTGGTGCTTCTCCATAGCTCTTAACGTTTACCTGGCTCACTTGCATCTCATCAGCTCTGAGAGCACAGGCTCTGCGTCGTCATCATTGCAACATCTCCAGCCCTTGCCTGACTCGGAGTAGTTACACAGGAAATGCTTGTTCAGCCAAGGAGTAAAGGGATGGACTCCCCCTCACTCGTCAATGCTCTACATTCTGCATTTTTTAGCCTTCACGTCCAGGGTTTTTTATATATATATATATTTATTGATTTCAGAGAGGAAGGGGGAGGGAGAGAGAGATGGAAACATCATCAATGAGAGAGAATCATGGATCGGCCGCCTCCTGCACGCCCCCTAGTGGGGATCAAGCCCACAACCCAGGCATGTGCCCTTGACCAGAATCGAACCCGGGACTCTTTGGTCTGCAGGCCGACGCTCTAGCCACTGAGCCAAACGGGCCAGGGCAACATCCAGTTTTTTTTTTTTAATAGTATTTTGATTTCAGTAATCCTATTTTTAATTCACGAGAGCTCATTCATTTTCTTTCATTGGTCTTTTCTCAAAGAATCGCGTTCTTTTATGAATTGCAGTATTGCCTGAGCTCTCTCTAAAGACACGGCTTCAACATTTGCAAGTGTTGTCTTCTGTTCTCTGAATTACATGTTTCCTTTGGCATCTGTGTGTGCTGTTTGAGTTCCTCAAATCAATATTTGAATGAATATTGATTCATTGACTCTCTTTAAATATTTTTGAATGAAAGAATGGTTTATTAATGTAGGGAGTTTGAGTCTGATTTTTTGTAGTTATTTCCCCCCTCCAATTAGGCGTTATTTGGGACAGGTTTGGCTGAATGAAGAATTGCTTGGATGATGAATGATGAGAGAAACCTCAAATCCCTTGTGCAGGAGAACGGTGCTTCTCCAACTTTGATGTGCAGCGTGTTACCTGCGGGACTCATGAACGCAGATTCTAACTGAGTAGGGGCCTGAGATTTTCAGTTTCTAACAAGATGCCTACATAGCTGCCCCGAAGATCACACGTTGAGTACCATGGCCCCAGCGATCCTCTAGTTCAGTGGTTGGCAAACGGCGGCTCGCAAGCCACATGCAGCTCTTTGGCCCCTTGAGTGTGGCTCTTCCACAAAATACCACGTGCGGGCACGCACGTACAGTGCGAAGTTGACTTAAAACTTTAAGTAAAGTTTATTAAGTTAATTTTAGGGAACGTTGTGGAGTGAAAGAAGATGTAGTGTTGAGGATTGAGAAAGGCATGTTGAGATGGTTTGGACATAGAGAGGATGAACGAAAGGAGATGGACGAAACAAGTCTACAAGACGAGTGTGGATGGGAGAGTTGGAAGGGGTCGACCTCAGCGAACGTACCTCAATCAGATTGAGGACGTTTTTAGCAAAGGCCAGCTTAGGAGGACCCTAATTAAGTTAACAATGTACCTACCTATATAGTTTAAGTTAAAAAAATTTGGCTCTCAAATTTCAATTGTTGTGCTGTTGATATTTGGCTCTGTTGACCAATGAGTTTGCCGACCACTGCTCTAGTTTCTGAACGTTCAGGATTTTCCTAAAGCAATTATGGCCAGGCATGTAGATTGTGGTTCTGTTTCATTCCAGGTCATTTTAGAGTGGCTGTGGGGATTAATTCGGATCGTTCTTGGATACATTTCACATGAATAACCCAGTGATGGTCATGGCATGACACAGTAATCACCGGGGCGCGGGGGGGAGGGGATAAAGTCGTTTTAGATCAACAAGGACATATTCTGGAAACATTTCCTCCATGAACATTAAGTCTGATCAGTCTTGTCACCGGATCCTTCTCTCTGAAGCTGGAACACTGTTCGGCAAGAATGATAAAGGAAGCAGCTTTTGTTGAGCCAAAGCCAACCATGTCTACCTACATTCATTTGGAAACTCACCATCTTCTAGAACAGCGGTTCTCAACCTGTGGGTCGTGACCCCTATGGGGGCCGAACGACCCTTTCACAGGGGTCGCCTAAGACCATCGGAAAACACATCTATAATTACATATTGTTTTTGTGATTAATCACTATTCTTTAATGATGTTCAATTTGTAACAATGAAAATACATCCTGCATATCAGATATTTACATGACGACTCAAAACAGTAGCAAAATGACGGTTATGAAGTAGCCACGAAAATAATGTTATGGTTGGGGGTCACCACAACATGAGGAACTGTATTAATAAAGGGTCGCGGCATTAGGAAGGTTGAGAACCACTGTTCTAGAAGAAAGAACAGAAGTGTGCATACCACACATACAGGGAGCAGCCGCAGGGCAAGTGACGACAGGGTTAACCCCCGAGTGTGTGGGCCGCTGAAGCACAGGCCACTTTGCAGAATAAAAATGGTGTGTACCTTATTAAAAGCCGCCCGACGGGGTCAGCGGCCTAGTCACAGACTACCTACCAAGAACAATTTCAATTTTAATGGGTTTTACTATGTATTTCATAAGCCGGGCCCATTGAAATTGAGTCATCAAAGCTGCCCAGTTTCCTCCAAGACAGATTTTAGCCTGAGAGCGTGGAGTAATTATCCCACTGGATGTTAGCCTGTGTCGCTATTTCAGCCTCGTCCATCATTTCACACAGCGACATCCTCTGCCTGCTAATTTCTTCCAATGGATTAGCTGCTCTCGCTTGTCTATCTTTTTTTTTTTTATTTCTGGGGGTGGGGGGTGGGGGGGGGGTGAAATATTGCCTGCCGCCCATGTTTTAATAAGCTGAGCCAGGCATGCACCGCTGCACCGCGCCTCGCTCCTATTTCTTCCAGCTCAAAGAATGATCTGCTGGGGGGGGACAGCCGGCTGTGAACGTGAAGGTGAAAGCTTGGCCAGGGCTCCCTGCGGCCTGAGACTGGCTGCTCCAGAGACCAGGGCTGCAGGCCCTGCTGAGCTGGCCGCTCTGCATGGATCTGTTCCCCACGCATCCTACGCCATGTCGCTCTGTTACTTATCTCCTGCTCCTCTCGGACTCCGATCTTCATTCCCACCCTATCTCCCGCCCCCTCCCCCCCTGTTTCACCTCTGCCCCGCCCGCCTGCCTCCCATCAGCAAACCACACGCACCCGTTCTTTACCATAATGGCCCCGTTTGAGCGTTTGAGTTCCAGGGTCCGGTGATTTCTTCCTTCTTTGACCTCTCGGCGGGAACACAGTTTCCCACGCTGGGACCATCACTCCTCCTCAGGTGGGAGGTAGGAAGGCAGGGGTCCTGGAGCCACAGTGAGGAGGGTTTGCATCCTGTCTCTGCAGCTCTGTGGCCTGCGGTGAGGTATTCAACCTTGCGGAGCCTTCGTTTTCTCAGCCTCCTGATAGGGATAAGTACGTTTCTCGTTTCTCGTGCTAGGGTGAGCGCAGTGGTTCTCAACCTTCCTAATGCCGCGACCCTTTAATACAGTTCCTCATGTGGTGGTGACCCCTAACCATAACATCATTTTCGTGGCTACTTCATCACTGTCATGTTGCTATTGTTATGAATCGTCATGTAAATATCTGATATGCAGGATGCATTTTCATTGTGACAAATTGAACATCATTAAAGCATAGTGACGAATCACAAGAACAATATGTAATTATAGATGTGTTTTCCGATGGTCTTAGGCGACCCCTATGAAAGGGTCGTTCGACCCCCAAAGGGGTCGCGACCCACAGGTTGAGAACCGCTGGGTTAGAGTGAACATTAGCAAGTGTGATCGATCGTGTGTATCGGCCGCATAGTAGGCCTCTCAGCGCCTGGAGCTGACGGTGTTTTCTTTACCCCCGTAATTGAACAGACGGGCTTTCCCCTTGCACTTGATGTTCATGAGCCACTAGGGCTTTGAGCTTGGCAGTGGATCCTAGAAAGTCGGATGGAAGGAAGGCAGGAGCCGAGGGGGCTTGCTTACAAGCCTGGTCTCATGGTCACGGCCGTTTTCAGCGGGTCTGAAGCTCTGTGGAACCTACCCGTCTACAGGACTAGACTTCTCTCTCAAGGTCCCATTTGAATGTCTGGACGCTGGTTTGAAAGACACATGTGCCCGGCCGGTGTGGCTCAGTGGTTGAGCATCAACCTATGAACCAGGAGGTCACGGTTCAAGTCCCAGTCAGGGCATATCCAGTAGGGGGCGTGCAGGAGGCAGCTGAGCAGTGACTCTCGTCATTGATGTTTCTATCGCTCTCTCCCTCCCCCTACCCCTCTGAAATCAATAAAAATATATTTATAAAAAAGAGGAAAAAGAAAGGCACATGTTTTCCCTGATTGAAAACAGGTAACAAACAGCCTGGCCAGTATGGCTCAGTGGTTGAGTGTCAACCTATGAACCAGGATGTCGCTGTCCCACATGCAGGAGGCAGCCGATCCATGATTCTCTCTCATCATTGATATTTCTTCTCTCTTTCTCCCTCTCCCTTCCTCTCTGAAATCCATAAACAATATATTTATAAAAGAAAACAGGTAACACACAAGACCCTGGAACCCCAGGTAAAGGGGACGCGGCCGGACCGCTCTCTCAGATAAAGTCTTCAAACCGATCAAGGCCAAAGTCACGGAAGCTCAATCTTCCAGCCTTTAGAAAAGGCCAGGCCCCCGAGAGCTGGCAAGTGGAGGAAAGGCTGATGCGTGGACGCTGGGCCCCAGAACTCTCATGTAGCTGCTGATAAATTGGAGATGGATAATTTCTGTCCTGCACAGGAGGAAGTGGGCAAGACAGTAATTGGTAATTCTTAGAGAGAGTGGCTCAGCTCCCAAGTCGCTCTCAAGGGAGGTCTTTGGAAACGTGCTATCATTTGGAATTAGATTAATAAGAGCACCGCCTGGCATCAGAAATGTTGGAATTGGTTAGAAGTTTTTCTTTTTCTTTTTTTTTTTTCCTCTCTTTTTCCCCCTCCACCTCTGCAGAAACATAAAGCGCCCATACTCTTCATTTACACGTAAATTATAGAAGTGGATAAAATCCTCCTCATTAGCGAATGACCTTGATGTTAGGACACATTGATATGATAGGTGATGGTCTCTGAAATTTTGCAAATTTTTGACATTAGTGATGGTTCAGCGGCAGTATCGAGATCATTAGTGTTGAGTCAAATACTTTTGTATTCGCAAGGCAGTAATTAAAATGACGCGTTCCAACTATTTATCTGTAGTTCATCCAATGAGATGTTATAGAGACTTACAGAGGGATAGTTCATCTTCAGTTTGTCACTCTCTGTGGTCTCTCCTTTCCTTCCCCCGTTTTGGGGGCCATGGGTGAAGTAGGATGGACAAGCTGTATCCGTACTGGCAAAGAAAGGGCATAACCCGAAGACTGGCTAGAGAAACTCACCCACCCCACGGGTCCTTCATTCACCCCATTGAGAAAATTCCCAGCATACGTGTTGGTTTCTTTAACTTTTCTTTCTCTCCCTGCTCCCTCCTTCCCCAACCAATGGAACAATTTGAAACAATTTTATTGTAAAGAAAAAAACAAAACAAAAAACCAACAACACTGTCAATGGTCATTTCATTTCTGTTGAACTTTTAGGCTGTTTCCAAACTTGCTGTTATAAAAAATATGCCTTTGTATGTAGCTCTGATTTTTATTTTTATTTTTTAAGATTAGGATTCCAGAAGTCATATTACTGGGTCAAAGGCGGTGCCCTTTTAGGAATTCATGTTTTCCATTTGCTTTCCAGATCAGTCATATCAAGTACAGTGGGGCCTTGACTTACGAGTGTCCCGACTAACGAGTTTTTTGAGATACCAGCTGTCTCTCACCCAATTTTTTTGCTTTGAGTTGAGTTGCGAGCTAAAATTCGGGTTACAAGCCAGCTTCAGCTAGTTGGCGCAGCGAACGTCACAGTGATTTGACATACGAGTAATTTGAGTTACGAGCTCCGTCCCGGAACGAATTAAACTCGTAAGTCAAGGCCCCACTGTATACTCTGACAGTACCTGAGGAGCCTCAACTCATTGCACCCTCAATATTTTATTTTTGTTAATCGTCACCCCAGGATATTTTTCCCATTGATTTTTATTTTTTAGAATAGAAAGAAGGGAGGGAAGGATGGATGGAGGGAGAGAGCGAGATGTGCCTCTACCAAGGCCTGGGATTGAACCTGCAACCCAGGAACTTGCCCATGACCAGGAATCGTACCCTTCAGTGTGCGGGTCGATGCTCTGACCACTTGGCAACACTGGCCAGGGCTCACCCTCCATAATATTTAATCACATTTTCAGATTTTACTACTTTAGATCATTGACGTGAAGAATGACAGCTCATTTGAAAGGTGTTCACTCTTTTTTTTACTTGTGACGTGTCCTTTCGCCGTGTGCTTCTGGCTGTGTGTAGCTTTCCATTCTGCTTGTTCATGTTCTTTGCATGCTGGTGGTTTTCTCAGTGATCTGAAAGTCATTTTCATACACCACACACTTCATTCTTCATATTTTTGCAAATTTCAATTGCCTTTTAATGTTATGGGTATTTTAGCCCAGATAGTTCACATCTTCATTTAGTCAGATATTCATGTTCTTTATTGTTTCTTTATTTCTCCTTTACGTAGGTATACTGAGGCTAAACACAGGTTGACCTTTATTTTTCTAGTTTTACTCACCCCCCCCGCCCCCTCCCCGTTTGTGATTTAACTCTTTAATTCTGTGGACTTGATTTTGTCTGTGTTTTTTCATTTTCCCTGTGGCAGGCCTTTTTATCAAGGCGACACAGAAAGCCAGGGAGCTCAGGACATGGGCTCAGCAGCCAGTGACCTGGGATCTAAGGCTTTGGAGAGTGGGGTGCAGTGCCGATGGTTTTGAGGGATTCAAAAATTATATGTGGATTTTAGACGATGAGGGGGGTCGGTTCCCTTAACCCCCACATTATTCAGGGGTCAACTGTATTTCATATCGCCAATCATGTAAAAAGAGATTTTATCCTATGTGCTCAGATCTATTTGAAACTCATGGGAGACAACATTAAAAAAATGTCATCTTATTTTCAGCTAAATTCGCCTGTGTTTCATGCACAAATACGTACACGAAGGTTTGTATGTACAAACATTGTTAATATGAATACTATCCCTAGCCAGGTGATCTTGATAACAGCCTGTGGGTATAGCCACGTCGAATTGTTCCAAGTTCAATGTTGCCTCACTGATGGGACAGAACGGAAAAGGAAAGTCTCGTTGAAGGCGCTGTAAGGAATAAAAGCATAATAATATTAGGTTTAGAACTTCCACATTTTTGGTCTTCAAGATCTTTCGCCAGTGTTAATTAATTAGTATTCATAGTGCCTTGGGAAGTAAATATTATCATCTCAATTTTAAATAAAATGGGAGAATGAAGGTTAAGTGGTTTCCCTCCGGCTGCAGCGGGATTATGTTTTATTTTTTATAAGGAAAATGAAAATGACTATCTAATAACATGTTAAATAAGTTCAAGGATGTGGAAGTCCTTGTTTCCAACACCTGGCACCTAGTAGGCTTGCGATAAACGTCTTGAATTTTTAAAATCAGTATCTAATTAAGGAGAAAAAGGTCACTATATCTGTTTCATATAGATGCATATATATTTTTCTATTACTTTTACATATATATTTAGTTATGGATTTGAAGAACTAGAAAAAAATTGAATGCATAAACTAGTTTATTCTTTTCTCTTTAGAAAGATGTAGCCTCTTTGAGACAAGAAGGCAGTTATATTTTTCAACCTCTCCATAGAGTGAGATTATAGAGTCTTTTTTAAAAAATGTTTTCATTGATTTCAGAGAGAGGAAGGGAGAGGGAGAGAGAGATAGAAACATCAGTGGTGAAAGAGAGTCATTGATTGGCTGCCTCCTGCATGCCCCCTACTTGGGATTGAGCCCACAACCCGGGCATGTGCCCTGACCGGGAATTGAACCGTGACCTCCTGGTTCAGTTCGAACACTGAGCCACACCAGCCGGGCTAGATTCTCTTTAGTACCTAATGACACCCACATTGATAGCAAACTGTGTGGAAAATTCAATCAGGTCAATAAAGAATTCAGTAAATCATGAATAGGCTTTATAGATCTAACTAGAGGCCCGGTGCATGAATTTGTGCACGGGTGGGGTCCCTTGGCATGGGAGGGGCCTTGGGAGGTTGGCTGTGGGAGCACACTGACCACCAGGGGGCAGCTCCTGCACTGAGCGTCTGCCCCCTGGTGGTCAGTGCGTGTCATAGCAACTGGTCATTTGGTCATCTGGTAGTTCGGTCATTAGGTTGCTTAGGCTTTTATATATATAGATACCACCACATAAATGGCCTGGTTGGATTTTTTTCTCTCTTAATCCAATTGGCTAAAATTTGATCGAAATGTATTTGGGAGTGTCATGCTGAAACAGTTTCCCTGTCAGGCTCTTCTTCCTTACAGCTAGCCTAGATCTTTCTGACACCTTCTTGAATATTTCTTCTGGTCTCTGTCAGGCAGGAGCTCGGGAACGGGGCTCTGTAAGTCTTCAGGGACATAGTGAAGAGCCACCCTCCCAACTGTGGAATTCAGTTACGCACCATCCTCACCCTCCTGTGTGGTCCTCTCCTCAGTCTTTCCTGCCTTCTTTTATAGTAAACAGTGTTTTCAGCTGTGTTGTTGTATGAAAGAAATGTTGACTTAAAACTGCTTTGGGGGCTAGTCTCATCCATCTAAACTCACCACCTCCTTACTTGTTCAGGGATGTTATTTGCTTTAGATAGTTATGAAATTTCCCAGTTCTCCTGTGGATGCTTGAATCTGGCTGTTGACTGAACATGTGATATCGGCAGAAAGCAACCAGATGAACGATGGAGATGCAGGGTTCGAGGCAGAGTGCAGATGGGCCCGGAACCTGGGCCTGGCCCACATGTGTGCCCCGTGTCCTTAATTCCTTGGGGGCAGCTTGTATTGTGTCTGAGGCCTTAAAGAATAAAACATGTGACATCATTGTTTGAGGCCTAGCTCATAAAAGTGATAGAAGTAAGGTACCACTGTCAGATGGGCTCATCCTCCACATTTGCAATTGTATGTATATCAGGACATTTCATCACCACCAAACTAGCTCTTAAGGAATAATGGAGGCTTGCAGATGTTAACATAAATATTATACATGTTTTATAATACACTTATTATAAAAAGTGAATTTTTAGAGACATGAAGGAGAGAAATGTCTCTATCTAATTATAAAAAGTAAGCCCCATAGACTTGCCTACCATAGTGATTGAATGGAGTCTTAGGAGCAATTTATCCAGATACCTAAGGATCCAAATGCCCCCATTCAGTAAGAACAGTTTGTCAATTCTTAGCTAATAAGCTCCCTTTCTTGACAAAATGGTCTATTAAATAATCCAGGTTAAAAAACTGAGAATTCACTGTATACATATATAGTTATGTATACACTTGTAGATGATATTAAATCTATACTGTAGCATATATACTATAGTATACATATAGGACGATATAGTATATATCCTATGGTATATACTAGGATCTGAATACATGTATACAAATACATATATGTAGCTTATACAGTCCATATTTTCAAAGCAATTGATTAAGATAACGTGTCAGTCTTTCAATAAAGCGACTAGTTTCAGTTTATCACTTCATATTGCTAGTAAAGTTGGTTATATGGTCCACTTACTGAACTCTTCGTAGGAGGCCCTGGCAGATGCTCTTATCTAATTACTTTAGTAATGTGTTAAACATCTTCACCAATTGGAGAAAGGGTGATGGAGCCAGAGGCTATGAAGTAAAAGGCCAGAGAAAACTTTAAATTTGCTGTGGGTACAGCCTACTCCCATAAACACTTGTGTTTGTGGGGGTTTTTTAAAATATATTTTTATTGATTTCAGAGGAAGGGAGAGGGAGCGAGAGATAGAAACAACAATGATGAGAGAGAATCGTGGATTGGCTGCCTCCTGCACACCCCCTACTAGGGATTGAGACTGCAACCCAGGCTGTGTCCTTGACCAGAATCAAACCTGGCACCCTTCAGGAGGCAGGCTGACGCTCTATCTACTGACCCCAACCGGCTAGGGCTTATGTGTGTGTTTTTAAAGAGCTATTTAAATTTTACTCTCATCCTGATCAATATGAATTGCAGGTAAATTGGGAGACATTCTGGTCAAATTTTGACGTGTTTTTTTTTTTTTAAAGCTGCATCTATTGTTTTTTAGTGCAAGCACATAGGTATATTAAGAACCATAAAATCACCAAATTCTGCCAGTATTGAATTACATTTTATAATATGGTATATCAGTTCTGACTTAAAAGAATAATGTTATATAATATAAACTTGCATTAATATGTGCATAAAAATATTCAGTAGGACCTATAGTTGTTGCAGGAAAGTATTCCAAGGGTTAAGTGAATAGCACAGTGGTTTCAAATCCTTGTTTAAAATATGCCCCTTCTGAGGAAAAAAAAAAAAGAGAGAAGAAAAATGATGGGTATTCACATGATTGACAACCTTTCCAAATAGAAGTGTTGCTATAATTAAGCAATAATGTATGAGTGAGTGTACATTATGACAAATTGGGAGCTTGGCTGATTAGATTGAGCATATAAGTTGTCAGTATAATTATCATATTTTAATCATTTTTCTCCATTTTTTATAACAGCATTGTCTTCAGCCTCATTTGGTGCTTATTAGATTGATATTCTAAGAGGAATTGTACAACATAAAACATGTCCTTAAACAGGATGAACTTTAGATAAGGCTTTGGGAACGTCTATAAACATTTATAACGATGGCTGTTATGTTGCTACCTTCTTCTAGCCACTGTTTGCCTTTGTGCAAAAATGGAGATTTCTTTTCAAGATAAAGTGGGTAATCTTGAGCCTATATGTCTCTGTGAAACATCGCTATATTTCAATAGAAGCAGCCAAAATATTTGTTAAAACTGCCTTCCCCATATAGGGTTTCCCCCATCCACTGCCTGTTCTTATCTGCAGACAGATCGTTCAGATGGATAACTCAATCCTTAGAGTGGCTTCTTTGCTTCCCTTGCTTGGTTTGACTCTCTGCAATCAGCAAGGTTGAATCTGCAAGACACACAGGAAAGGCACTTTGCGGGGAGGAGGGAGATGGAGGTGAGGGTCCAGCTTCTGCTTCCTCCCCAATGAGGAGAGGATGCTAAAGGGAATGGCAAGACACCACTTAGTAACCAAGATTTCAATTTCAGAGCCTGAAAACGGATTATCCTCACGCTATGACATGGACATTTAGGAAGCACATTAAGTGACTTGAATGTATATATTTAAAAAATATTTTTTTATTGATTTCAGAGAGGCAGCGAGAGGGAGAGATAAGAAACATCAACGATGAGAGAGAATCATTGATCGGCTGCCTCCTGCATGCCCCCCACTAGAGATCCAGCCCACAACCCAGGCATGTGCCCTGATGGGGAATCGAACTGTGACCTCCTGGTTCACAGGTCAACACTCAACCACTGAGCAACATCCACCAGGCAGCCACTTGAATATTAACGTTTCCTTTCCTGCCCCAAATCAGGATGCTAGCTCTCAGTAGTCCCAGCAATCCCTCCTCCTACCATGGAGATAAAGTCTTCACCAGGCTTCCAGGTCTCTGCTTTTGTCCTGGTGAGTCACAATGAGTTAGAGTCGCCGGAAATGTAGGGTTTGGGGTGTATAAGAATGTGCACGTCTAGAACCTGGTAGAGTCTTATTTCCTCCAGTAGTTCAGGCTCGAAGAGAGAGATGAGGGCTTTAAGGACCTCCCTCCAAAGAGGCATGCCCTTACCTTAACGAGTGTGTGAGCTACGATATTTTCTCATTTATTCATAATCTTTGACTGAAGTCCCCACTCCCCACCACCACCACCACTGGAACTTGTTAGAGACGTTTGTTGTATGGACGTGAATGATGTGACGGTAACGTCATCACTACCTTAAAGTAAGAGTGGTCTGGACCACTAGTCAGTTAGCATCCTAGCAGATCCACCCATCTCTGGCAATAAGTGGAGGATACATCACTCCTCAAGATGCCCAAATAGCTAGACCAGGGGTCCTCAAACTTGTTAAACAGGGGGCCAGTTCACTGTCCCTCAGACTGTTGGAGGGCCGGACTATAGTTTAAAAAAAACTATGAACAAATTCCTATGCACACTGCACATATCTTATTTTGAAGTAAAAAAACAAAATGGGAACAAATACAATATTTGTATTTGCATGTGGCCCGCAGGCCATAGTTTGAGGATCCCTGGGCTAGACTCACAAGCTGCTTTTCTGTTGTCCATAAGCCCATTTTTAAAAAGATTTAGGAATTACATTGAGAGATTGTCTATATTTATTTTGATTAATGTTTCCCCCCCCATCAATGCGATGCATAAAACATCACAGCGTTTTACATTTTGTCCTGAATGACGTGGACTTGGTCATTGACATGTCTATTCTACCGTGGTTGATTTCACTGTTTCTTAATGTTATAGT
This sequence comes from Myotis daubentonii, assembly GCF_963259705.1. Lineage (NCBI taxonomy): Eukaryota > Metazoa > Chordata > Mammalia > Chiroptera > Vespertilionidae > Myotis > Myotis daubentonii. Next base: position 8,795,581 of record NC_081859.1, read on the forward strand.
TACATCTAACATTTTACTTCTAAATGTATAAAACAGTGGTCTTAAACCAAAATAGGAAGGGTTATATTGTTTAGTCACTTTATGGCTCTAAGGTCTAGACAGTGAACTTTTAAAAATATGTCTTTATTGATTTTAGTGTAAGGAAGGGAAGGGGATAGAGAGATAGAAACATTGATGAGAAAAACATTGATCAGCTGCCTCCTGCTTGCCCCCTACTGGGGACTGAGCCCACAACCCAGGCAGGTGACCTCCTGGTTCAGAGGTCAGTGCTCAACCACTGAGCAACACTGGCCAGGCTAGACTCAACATTTTTAAATTAAATCTTTATTGTTGAAAGTATTACATATGTCCCCATTGTCCCCGCATTGGCCCCTTCTAGCCTGATCCCACCTGCCACCCCAGGCCTTCATCACCCTATTGTTTGTGTCCATGGGTTACACATATATGCATACAAGTTCTTTGGTTGATCTCTTCCCACCCACCCACCCACCTGCACCTACCCTCTGAGATTCCACAGTCCATGTTCCATGCTTCTCTATCTGTGGATCTATTTTGTTCAGCAGTTTATTTTGTTCATTAGATTCTATCTATGCGTGAGACCATGTGATACTTGTCTTTCTCTGACTGGCTTATTTCACTCAGCATAATACTCTCCAGGTCCCTCTATGCTGTCTCAAAGAGTAAGAGATCCTTCTTTTTTACTGCTGCATAGTTTTCCATGGTGTACATGTAGCACAGCTTTTTATCCACTCATCTACGGATGGGCACTTGGGCTGTTTCCAGATCTCAGCTCTTGTAAATTGTGCTGCTAGGAACATAGGGATGCATACCTTCTTTCTGATTGGTGTTTTGGGTTTCTTAGGATATGTTCCTAGAATTGGGATCACTGGGTCAAGTGGCAGTTCCATCGTTAATTTTTTGAGGAAACGTCATACTATCTTCCATAGTGGCTGCACCAGTTTGCATTCCCACCAGCAGTGTACTAGGGTTCCCTTTTCTCCACATCCTCGCCAGCACTTGTCATGTGTTGATTTGTTGATGGTGGCCATTCTGACAGGTATGAGGTGATACCTCATCATTGTTTCATTTGCATCTCTCTGATGATCAGTGACTTGGAGCATTTTTCATATGTCTCTTGTTCTTCTATATGTCCACCTTAGAGAAGGGTCTATTTAGGTCCTTTGCCCATTTTTAAATTGGATTGTCTTCCTTTTGTTAAGTTGTATGAGTTCCTTCTATATTTTGGAGATTAACCCTTTATCAGATGTATCATTGCCAAATATCTGCTCCCATACAATGGGCTCCCTTTTCATTTTTTTAATGATTTCTTTTGCTGTGCAGCTTCTTAATTTGATGGATTCCCATTTGTTTATTTTCTTAGTTTCCTTTGCCCTAGCCGTGGTCAGCAAACTGCGGCTCGCGAGACACATGCGGCTCTTTGGCCCCTTGAGTGTGGCTCTTCCTAAGCCTTAGGAGGACCCTAATTAAGTTAATAACAGTGTACCTACCTATATAGTTTAAGTTTAAAAAATTTGGCTCTCAAAAGAAATTTCAGTCGTTGTACTGTTGATATTTGGCTCTGTTGACTAATGAGTTTGCCGACCACTGCCCTAGGGGATGTGTGTGCAAACATATTGCTACATGAGATGTCTGAGATTTTGATGCCTATGGTTTCTTTTAGAATTTTTATGGCTTCACAACTTACATTTAAGTCTTTTATCCATTTTGAGTTTATTCTTGTGTCTGGTGTAAGTTGGTAGTCCAGTCTCCCCATTTTGGCTGCCTATTGGGGTTTGTGTCTATGTATTGGTAGATCTGCTATGACACTCAACCTCTGGTGCAGGGCAACGTTAGACGCTGTTTCTGACTGAACCTGAGTCCCCTGTTTTGGGCTCTCAGCGGCCCACAGCTCGTGGCTCCCTCTGCTGGGGCTGGGTGCCTTTGGAAAGGACCAAGAGATGCCCTGGGGCCTGCTTTCCTTAGCCCTCTGCCCAGAAGGAGGTCAGGCAAAGACTGAAAGCCTCCAGAGATCTGCCTCTGCCTGCAGTCTCACTGTTCTCATCGGTCCCAGGCTATCGACCACAGGGTGGGGCAATTGCCTTCCCCCCAGGAAAAAACTGCCTGGATAGCAAAGGTCAGAAGGAGAAAGCTGTCCTCGACAGGATGAGGGAATTACTCAGCCCAGGAGACGGGGTGGCTGCCCTCTGAGCTCCAATCCCAGAACCCCCAACCCTGGACTCGCTTCACACAGCTCCAGTCCACTCTGCCCTCCCTCTGCGGGAGTCCAAGGTGAGTGGCTGCACACGAAATTTTGTGTGTTGGCCCTTTAAGAGGATGCCTGCATTTCCAGCCGTCCCTCCCTGGCAGACAGCAACCCTGCTGCTTTTCACAGCCAGATGTTCTGTGGGCACCTTTCTCAGTTCTGATGCTCTGGGCTGGGGAGCCCAGCTTGGGGTTTAGACCCCAGAGTTCTCAGTGGGGACCCCCGCAGCTGAGATATCCCTCTGGGACTTCAGCTGCTGTGTGTGGGAGCCTGGCCAACCCGTTCACACCTCTGCACTTCCTACCATTCTCCATTCCGTCTCCAGTCTCCATCCTTGTTTATTCCATGTACTCTGATGCCATTTCAAATCTAGACTCAATATGTTTAATGTAGAAACAGCATCAGCTGCTTATGGAAAAATGGAAATGGCACCGAACTCCTGGCAAATCTTCACATGACGTGACCATCATCAGGCCTCTTTCTGCTATGAAAAGGGCACCTGCAAGGTCTTTTTAAAAAAATATACATTTTATTGATTTTTTACAGAGAGGGAGAGGGATAGAGAGTTAGAAACATCGATGAGTGAGAAGCATCGATCAGCTGCCTCCTGCACACCCCCCACTGGGGATGTGCCCACAACCAAGGTACATACATGCCCTTGACTGGAATCGAACCTGGGACCCTTCAGTCCCCAGGCCAATGCTCTACCCACTGAACCAAACCGGCTAGGGCTGCAAGGTCTTTTTGCCCCTCCCCCCGGCTTCCCCGCTAGGGTCTCCTGGAATGCCTTGTCCTCCATCCTCGGGTAACATTCACAGATTTGCAGGGGAAATGAAATACTGCAGCGACCTTTTTAATTCCCCCGACTTTTTACAATCTTGGAAAAGTTAACGCAACAGCAGGAGTTTAATCATATTCACGGACGTAAAAGACAAAATAAGGCACCTCAGCCTTCTGAGGGCAATGCGACCTCCAGGCATCAGACACTGTCCCTTGGGAAGCAGAAACCGAGCTTGCGTGCATCTCTCAGGACGCATGGCTCTATCCTGGGCTGTCACCGCCGTCTGCCGCTCACACGCCCGCAACTGGTCTCTACCTTGAACTTCCTTCTGCATTGCCTGTTTCTTTCCTAAGCACATCATCTTGATTGATTCAGAGTGCTCTTGATTCACAGGCATCTCGTTTTGGAAATGTATACTGTTACACTGGATACGTAAAGTCTTGCCAATACCTGGGACCCCGTGGACATGGCGCTCGATGCCAGATTCTCATTTGTTTACACGGGTGTCTAACAACTGGTGGTGATTCTTAAAATCAAAGGCAGTGGTTCCTGCGATTCCCTGGGGGTCTCGCAGCGCCCCATCATTTAGCCAAGTGTCATTGTGTGTGCTGTTTAGTCTTGGGTCTCAATTGTTGTGCAGTTGGGTTGATGGATGAGATGGCCTAAAGAAAAGTAGGAAAGAAAGAAAAAGGAAGAAAAAAAAAAAGAACAGTATTCTTCGCAGAGCCCACGGTGACAGAGCAGATCGGCTCTCTCCAATCCCCCGTCCACACGGCCATTGTCATCGAGGTGATGGATGGAGAGTCCCATCGGCTCTGAGCTGTTGGTCAGCCTGATAGGGAACAGCAGTCCTTACAGCCCTCACCGTGTTCCTGCAAGCAGTCCTGAGAGGTCAGCAGCCCGGACATCTGTGCCCTAGAGACGGGCCTCTGTCCTTCCGATGCACGCGAGATTGTCAGTTGGCGTGTCGCGAGGGTTTTGCTTTAGGGGTAGTCGCCTCTAAAAAGCAGAGCACTGAATTGCTCATGTTCCGTAACTATTTCTTCACAGTCTTAAATCGAGCTCTGCTAGCGAATGTAGGTGTGTTAGTGCGACTGGGAAATTGATATCAATTTTTTTCAGCTTGTAAACACTGTCTACTGAGTGTGGTTTGTGGATTATACAGAGTCTTGCTACCCTTCCAGGTCACAGTTATCCTCTCAGACACGGGTCCCCATGAAAGCTGAAGGGACAGATGGATGGACTACACATGATTTACCTTTTATTTTATTTTTTTAAATTATATTTTATTGATTTCAGAGAGGAAGGGAGAAGGAGAGAGAGAGAGAGAAACATCAATGATGAGAATCATGGATCGGCGGCCTCCTGCACGCCCCACACTGGGGATCGAGCCCACAACCCGGGCATATGCCCTTGAGTGGAATCGAACCTGGGACCTTTCAGTCCACAGACCGATGCTCTATCCACTGAGCCAAACCGGCTAGGGCACCTTTTATTTTAAATGTTTAACTTTTAAATATATTTTTGTTGGTTTCAGAGAGCAAGGGGAGAGGGAGCGAGAGATGGAAACATCAATATTGAGAATCATTGATTGGTTGCCCCCCGCACCTCCCCCTTACTCCCCCCACTGGGGATAGAGCCCGCAACCCGGATATGTGCCTGACTAGGAATCGAACCAGCGATCCCCTGGTTCCTGGGTTGATGCTCAACTGCTGAACCACACAGGCTGGGCTATATGATTTATCTTTAGGTCTGATGTTAGTAGGCTCCAGGCATGATATATTACAGATGCTTGAAGAAAAGATTTTTATTTCTCTTTATACTGTGAAACAGATTTCCAGGAAATCATCAATTAACTCAAACATAGGCTATGTTAGCATTGACGAAAATCAAGTATGGTTGCAAGAATATATATTTAGTGAATTGATAGTCATCTTAATCTTTGATAAATATTTAAACTCTAAAATATCATCTATTCCTTATCATTGACCTGAAGATTTTTGACCAGGGAGTCCTTTCTCTCTATTTAAAATTGCTTATTTCTTGGTTGAGCTGGAAGATACTGAAAGGAAAAAAAAAAAAAAAAAGAAAAGGTGTCATTGCTATGATCTGAGACTGGGGAACTTCAGGCTCCATAAATTTGTTTTATTTGATTTAGATGAGGCAGCAGGTAATGTAACTGGACACAGTTGACAAGAAATTATTTTTTATTTAAAGAACTACTTGAAGAACACGCTCATTAAAGAAAATTTAGGGGGAAAGTAGAAACGTAAGTGGAATGTACAAATACACAGATAGTTCTGTCACCCATATAGGCAATATGGACTAGTATTTTAGAAATGCCATTTGGCCTTTTGGAATAGACCAAGGCAGGAAGGGGCAGGCGTATTTTAATGTTTTGAAAACAAAAAATATTAAGATTGAAGGTCAGTAACAAACTTGGAGGGAAAACAATTTTAAAAGCAAATCCTTATAACAGTTCATTTTCACCCTGATTAGGTCTAGTTATATATATATATGCATCTCCCTTCAAAATGTTATGATCAACAACTTTGTGTGATATGGCTGGTGACATGCATTATTTCATTTCAGAAGCTATGCATCTGATTATTTAAATGTTTATAAAGAAAACCATTGCAATAAGAAACTAAAAGTATATGTTAGAAATAAACAAGCTCTCAATGCACACACAAAACTCTTTTATGAGAATTATCTTATTAGGAAAATACAAAATCAATCCAATCTTTCAAAAGATCAGAGCAAAATGGGAACAGCATTCCAGCAGACGGTGGTAACATCCAGTCTTATCTGTAAGTAAATGAGATGTCATAGGCTCTTCTTGGTAGACTGTCCTCATGCCGTGTGACTCCGCTGAGGCCATCCATGTTGTCGTATCTACGAAAACAAACACACACAAGTCCAGTTTCACAGGTGTTTCAACGTCGCGGACCTCTTGTGGGGTGATGCAGAAGGGGGTAACATTGTACCCCCTTCTGTTTGAATCGCCACCACCTGGGGCTTCCTCTCTTCCGGACCAGGTTTCACTTTGGTTCTTTTTGATCTTGTACTTCTTCAGGTATTGTGCTGAACATGTGTTATGACCATAATATGTTTAATGATCTGTCTCCTGTTTGTGTGGACATGAGAGATAGGATTATCACCTCGCAGAGTGAACAGACAACGCCAGTAATGTTTTAGTCAAAGAGGGAAATAATTGTGTGTGTGTGTGTGTGTGTGTGTGTGAGAGAGAGAGAGAGAGAGAGAGAGAAAGAGAGAGAGAACACATATTGGGAGAGGAATTAGGTAGAAATTGACCTGGGTTTGTAGTCCCATAGAGCAAATTGGACCTGGTGAGAATGGACCAGCAAGACAGGTTTTCAGGTCATTACAAGAAAGATCTTATTAAAAACAAGAGCTTTCCCACAATGACTCGGGTTGCCTCAATCTGTGAACCTCCTGAGGTGGAGATGCTAGCAGGAGCCACGTGAGTATCTCACAGGGATGATATAGAATGAGATTAAATGAACTCTAAACGCCCTTCTGACACCACGAATCTAATTCTAGTAAGGTGTCAATTCTAAATGGAGTGGATAAGGGGAAATGACACCACTGAATCAAAAAAAAAATTTAGTTTAATTAAAAATGAACATGTTAAATTAGCAGCTACTATACGCAGTCATGGTTCTAGCCATTTTGGATACCCCTCTGAAAATGGCAAAAAGGTCCCTGTCCTTAAGGAGTTTAGCTGCTAGTAAGGGAGATAGATGACAAACAAGTAAGAGAATCACACAAAATAATTTTAGATAGTGTTTAGTGCTATGGGAAAAAATAGGCTACTGTACAGAGAGTGACTGGGGTTGGGGCCGGCTAACATTAGATGAACCATCAAACAAGAAATACATATGTTTAATAATAGTCTGTATTGTATTTCAGTAACATTTCTAGAAAAAACAATTTCCAGGACATACTTAGTGTTGGCACTGCAAAACATTAACATTATCTCTGGGACGCTGGTTCTGTGGATTAGGTGGATACCACAGAGGGAGGCAGCACCCTGATCTGGAGAACTTAGAACCATTTGGGTTTAAAAAAAGTTTGTTCTTGCCCGAATTGGTTTGGCTCAGACTGAAGGGTCTCAGGTTCGATTCCAGTCAAGGGCATGTACCTTGGTTGCAGGTACGTCCCCAGTAGGGGGTGTGCAGGAGGCAGCTGATCGATGTTTCTAACTTTCTATCCCTCTCCCTTCCTCTCTGTAAAAAATCAATAAAATACATTTTTTAAAAAGTTCTTATTCTGATATAGCAATATTTTTAGAAAGTATTACAATATTAATAATGTTCAGTCATCAGAGGAAATGCATTAGTAATATTTCAGAAACTAGATTTTTCTATTACTTTTATTCATTTTCTTTTTAAAATTGTGATTGTGATTTACTTACTGCATAATTGAAGCAGGGTTACTGTTAGATAGTATAAACATATTTCACTGTAGTGGGCTGGTAGTCTTAGGATATAGTTTGCTGAACCAATTTTGTGATTCTGTGGACCGTTTAATAAAAAGGTAGTATCATGGCTAAGAGCACATTACTTCTCAATGATTCTTTCCTATGAATTGTCTTTTTAATGTTTATCAGGAACGAGGGTTAACTTTGAACTGAAAGTTGAAAATCTTCATGTTATTATGTTCTCGTTTAAAAATGACTTTAGCTGTCTTGGTGAAGTTTAAATATTTTCTTTTGTTTATTGGGGAGATTTAGAAAAGGTTCATTTATTTTTCAAAGGTGTAGTATAAAAATAACTTTCTATAAATCAAGTATTAAACTATTTCTAAATGAACATTATTTTACAAATAACTGCAAACTAATATTTTCCATCCTATTTTAAAAAATATCTTGAATACAAACAATACTTAGGAAATAGAAATATAGAAGAGGACTCATGGTAAAATCATTCAAAGGAGGTTATGTTCAGTGTCTAAAAAATAGAAAGAATTCTCTAACTTTTTATTTGGTTTTTATTCTATAAAAGCCAGGAGATGCCTTCTCTTCTGATACTCCCCTTTCCTGCCACCAGGTGGCAGACTTTTACTGCAAATCTAAATTCCTGCCTGGCAGTGTCGATATAGGTATTTTATTTGTAAATGCTCACTGTCCCGAAATCATTTCTCTTTTTCAATTCCAGCACACGACTTAAAAACTTGCCTTTGAATTGAACTCGTAGACATTGATTTAGTCCGTTTCAGACCCACACTCACAGTCTCTATGTAAGTACTCCTCTTCCGGTTCCCTCTTGTGCAATTTGTATTTATTTTGACATGTCTGTTTTTGTTCATACATGCACATCAATAAGAGAGCTCTTCGTTTGAAAAGAAGTGACATAAATTTATGGCAAAAAATAAGGCTATATTGAAAACAACATAGAAAAAATGGAAAATGAAAATTTAAGAATATAAAAAGTGTTTTTTTTTTAATTTGAAAAAACCTGGTGGGAAAATACTATTTGAGTATATTTTTTTACATGAAATCTAACTATTGCATGGGTGTTATTTTTCACTAATATCTAAAAATATATATGCCAAAATTCCTAATTTTCTTATTGGAGAAATAAGTATAATTTGATGTAGCATATTTAACATTTTTAAATGGCAAAAATTAAACAGAGTTCTATACTTTTTATTTTGTATATACTTCAGCTCAAATAAATAAAAGTTATTAAAATTATATATAACTCAGTAAACAAATTTATATTGTGTTGAGAATATTGAATTTAGTGTAAGACTATATTTCATGTGTTTAAAGGATTTTAATTTTTGTATATAAAGCCTGAAATTAAATAGTAATATAGTCTAAGAAACAATATGCAAAAATAATGAAAGAACATCAGTATTGTAGTTTTTATGTATATTAAGACTTTAATAGGTGCTGGTTTAATTAATATCTGATTCTATGTGATGCATAATCTAAATAAGAAGTGTGTGATTGAAACAGGATAAACCAGGAAAAAAGCAGGTCTTGTTTAGATCATTCACAACATTTTTGTGCTTTTTCTTTTAACATGACACATAAACCCTGTCATAAGCGTACGCACTGAAGTATCTTAGAAAATTGGTAAGGGCACATAATGGCCACTAGAATTTATGTTTCCGCTGTGGCATTGACAGTAGTAAACTGTAAAATTACTAAATAACTAGTTATGACAAATTAACAAAGGACGGTTATGTGAAAAGAAAGAAAATCAAGCAGAACTTGCTGGAATGTGCATGAGGGAACTCCATTATTTAAACCCAGTCTCCCCATCCTGCTAGAATCTGCCTGCCTCTGGGCAGTGTTATAAAAAAATGGTGAAATTAATGTTTTTCTCCTCAGTTGGAAAATATCCATTTCCAAGAATTGCTAAAACTGACCATGGGTTGTCCTAATTTCTTTCTTGATTGTTTTTTATTTTGAAAGAGTTCAAAATACAAATACAAAAAAAACACTTTGTTATTTTTCATTGTTCATACCGTTATTTCTCAATCACAAATATATTGCCATTTCGTGAAATATGCTTCTGGAATCTTCCTCTTTTTGACATAAACTAGACAAATTTATCACTGATTTTTACCTGTAATGGGACTACTACATGTCCCTTTTGATGCCTCTTTCAATCTGACCTCTTTTAACGAATATCCACGTGTACCTTAGGACGTGGATAAAACTTTGCTTTTCCTGATAGTCAGGAGTTAACCCTCATTATTGAGACTCTGGTCAGATTTTCATTTTAGAATCCCGAGTTTGCTTTCGCATGATATACGCAGGGGCTCTGCTTACAATAATTGATGCATCCCACACTTCAAACCCACTGATCACACTACAGTTATGGGAAGGCATCGTAGCTGTGGCAGGGTCCACTTACATCAGAGAAAGAAAAAAAAAAAAGGATGGAGACACCACCTACCCCCTTTAGATTCCTGCAAAAAGTGAAAGAATTAGGTCATATCATGTATCAAAATAAAATCTCAGTACTGACCTTTCTAGACTCAAAATGTTGCCCTGGAAATATAAAAGAGTAAAACATACATCATTTGAGCCATACTTGCCTGCTTGAGAAGGAAAATATTTCCAACTTCATTATCTTTCTGTACCTATTTTTCCATTAGTAATTTTACAGTGTTAAAGGGACTGAAACACAGTTTGAACTTAAATGCTTAGATTTAAGTGAGAGTCCACAGAGAAGCTCTGAGAACCCCAAATATGAAATACAGTATTTTAAGTGAACTGGCTGAATATTATGAACAAGCTGGCTTTTCTTTAAAGCATGTAGATGCCCTATTTCTTTATTCCAGATACTGTTCTATGAAAACAAATACAAATATTTTTAAAGCCAATTGATCCTATTACCGATGATCACTGTCCCGAACACTATGTTTTTACTGAATTTTTACCAAAATCCCCCAAAATGGATACAGACAGAGCTGCTTTTATATCCTAGTAATATTTAATAAGATAGAGGCTCTTTGGTGAAGGAAGGTCTGGTTATACAAAGCAAACTGAAGTAGCATTTTTATTTCATAAATCATTTAAGGGCTAGTAAGGAAAGAAGGGATGTTTTTTTTACTTTTGTTCATTTCATGGAACTTTCATTATTATTGCAAAGCTCAAAAGCAATAATTAAGAGTAACATTGTCATTTTCTTCACAGTGGAAAACATGTTTTGTCAAGTGAAGGGGATATTTCTCTAAGAAGCATTCCGAAGCAGCCACAAAGAGCTACGTGAAACGAACACTGCAAAAATCAGGTTGAGTCCACTTAAAGTTTATTGCGTATGAAACGTATTCTGAGCTAATAGAATGGTTCCTGCGAATTACCGTCTCCTGCTATGGGAGGGCGTTTATCTGGTGGGAGAAAGAAACTTGGAGTTTTCCTGTCAACTGTGAATATTCTTGATTTGGCTGAGGGGAGTCCATCTCCCAATCCTCATATCTTCCCGTGAAAGGAAATCTAATTCATTAACTTTTCCTAACGCTTTAAAAGTTTCTTTTCATCCGGGACCACTTTGACCTTCTTTATCTATACCACTCGAGAGATCAGAAATACAAATCACAATAAGTGATAGCCATTCGGTTTGTAGCTCAGAAGCCAACTCCAAAGGTAAATTATTTCTGTACCGAAAGACCCATATTCTAAATGAACTGCTAGGCACGTGATACCGTGATGACCAGTATTCTCAGACCAGCTTAATGTTATTTGTAAATGTTTTGATTTTTAAAATGTGAGACAAAGTAGTTTCTAAAATGGCGTTCATAGCAAAATGTGTTTTTAAAGGTCCTTAGAGAATTTACTTGTCTCTCTTCTCTCATTTATGTGTTTAAGCCAAATATTAAAAGCAAAACTAACAAATGAACAATCCTTAGCAGAAAAAAATGGGAGAAATAAGTCCTTTAGGCCTGGACAAAAATGAATTAAATTTACATATATGCCTTTTTACTGAATAATCTCTTAATACTTAGAACATGAGTATAAAATGCATTTTAAATAATTCAGTGAGTAATATCAGATGCATTTACCAGGAAATTTTAATCACTATCTAGAACTATTTTTATTTAATATTGCAAATAAAATCATCATTTAAAAGGTTTACAGTTCATTTGTTACAAAATCATCGCGTTATAAGCCAAGTAATGTTATGCAGAGTATTGATAGAAACAGAATGGGATTCTTGTGAGTCATATTTAGAATATATTGGAATTTTGCAGAGGCAGTAAACAAATAATGTAAAGATTTTTAAAGATTAAGACAAATGAAGATGATATTTCAAGGTTACTTATGCTTTGGGGTGTTGCTATTGAATTTTCTAGATGTCAAATTTACATTTTTTTAGTTTCACAAAGCTATGTTATAGGTACCAAAGGGGAGGGCAATATAAAGTGAGATTTCTTTGAACTTTTAAAAGATAAATGTTAATATAAATGATGTGTTACTTTCCTTAGCCAACTGACTTCATTAATGTGAGAGAAAGTAATAAGTCTCAACACTAAGTTTTTAAAATAACGAAAGTTAGCATTATCTAGAAATCTATTTTGAAGAACATTAGTGAGAAAAACTATAAAAATCCATCCATTGTTTTAGAACTGAATCCCTAAGAGATATCATGGTAAAATGTTCTTAAAACTTACCTAATTTTCTATTAGCTGTGCCTGTCCTTTTGGTTTCATGTAGCATTTAGGTTTTATATGCTCTAATGTAATACACTTTACTGAAATTATGAAACATGTAATATTGCCCTTAAACAGATATATAATGTAAACATTTCAAAGTACAGTAATCCTTAAAATGCCTCTCTCAAAAAAAAATGATTTAAAAGATGGAAAAATAAATTCTGACATACTAACATCACTGTGAGTTTTGCATCGACTAAAACATGTATTCATTGCACACTTTTATTTCCCACAGTTTGTTGAAATAGAAGACACCCCTGCATGGAGTTTTGTTATTCACTCTTGTAGAAAAGACTTCCCCCTTTTCAAGAATAACTACCATCCTGAAACCATCCTCCCTTCCCTTCCGTAACTGCCACCATTTAGAAGCATTTGTGCGGCCCTGATCTCACCAGGCAGCACCTACAGTTGGTCTGTACGTGACAAAGTCTGGATTATGTCTTCAGTTTGCACGAGGCTTCCTCTTTCCACGTGAGTGATTTTCCCTACTTCCCTGGTTTATTTCCTTAACCACCCCTTTCCATATCTGTCCCAGGAACCACAGTGGTGAGGACAGACACCGGGTACCTAGACATTTTCCATGGTCACCTCATAAGGATCTTGCGTTATTTGGGGTGCTTTCTCGTGTCCCTCTACCGTGTTACTCCCGTGCTCCTTCCTTAGGGCTCTTACCTAACGGGGACCCCCCCTCTCTGTTAACTGTTGATTTTATCGCTCACCCCCCAAATCAAATGCTGAACCGCTTGAAGGACTCCTCCCGTGAAAGTTACTGTGCCTGTCTCATTTCTATAGGCAGATTTAGTAACTTTAATTTAAATATGGGATTTCTTGCCCTAGCCGGTTTGGCTCAGTGGATAGAGCGTCGGCCTGCAGACTGAAGGGTCCCAGGTTCGATTCCGGTCAAGGGCATGTACCTTGCTTTCGGGCACGTCCCCAGTGTGGGGTGTGCAGGAGGCAGCTGATGGATGTTTCTCTCTCATTGATGTTTCCAACTCTCTGTCCCTCTCCCTTCCTCTCTGTGGAAAATCAATGAAATATATTTTGAAAAAATGAAAAAAAAAAAAGGGATTTCTTGTTGGGAATAGGTGCCCTAAAGCAATCTCTCCACGCCCCATCATCATGATGCCACATAAGGTGGCACGGAAGAGGTTTGCTAACTTTAGGTCCACACAGTGGCTTCCTGTGTTCATGCCGATTTTCTGAGCAGGATTTTAAGGAAAAAAGAATACGCAGAGAGGAGCCCCCCAAAATGGTTGGCATTTTTTCTCTCTCATTTGCATAGCAAGATTTAATTTCCATCCCTTAAATATGACGAATTGCCGAGATTTTCTCCAGTTAATGCTTTTAACAGCTCCCAATAAACTCCATTAATCAGGCGAGCTCCAGGCCCAATGTGCAGCCGGGAAGCAGCTAATTTGCTTGATGAGACCCCGACTTTGGTGAATAAACAGGTGGATAATCTGAGGGCTTTATGGCCTTAATTACAGTCTAATCAGTTCGGCGGTTGGCAGGCAGGAGAGGAAGAAGAAAGGGGGTGGTGATGGGGGGCAGGGGGGCAGGTCAAAGCTACATCTCCTACAAGTGGAGACCTGCACCCTTAAGACACCTTGATTACTTCTCCAATGGAGTTCCTCTTTTCCTTTCCATTTTTTCTTTTTCTGCCTCCTCCCCTCTCCTCTGTCCCTCCTGCTTCTATCCCCGCTGACCTGGCTGCCCCCTGGGCCACCAGCTTCCCGCCTCTGGCCCTGCGCCCCCGCTTCTCCCTCCGCAGCTTCTCCCTCCGCAGCTTCTCCCTCCGCAGCTACTCCCTCTTTCCTCCCTTCCTTTCCCGCCCCCGCCTCCCTGTGCCCCCCAGGGCCTGCCCCCACTCCCTCCCCGCCAAACAGCCTGGCCGTCACCCGCAGGCCGCCTGACAGATCCCGTCAAGGGCATCCCTGCTTTGAAGGACGGACGCAGCCTCGGCATATGGTCCAGGCCCCAGATGTGTCTCCCTTCCCTCCATCCCGCCTCCCCTTCCCCTTCGCGGGTCCGTTCGCGCCGCCTGCCCTGCCGGCTCCGCGCGCCCCAAGTTCATTGCCGGCGGAGAGGTAGCTTTCTGCCCGCCAGGCTTTTGTTTGCCGGCTCCCCTTTCAGCCGATCGGTGATCAGGGGGAAGGCCGTGAGGTTCCTTTGAGCCTCAGGGTTTATGGGGAACTTTGCGCGCAAAGGGAGTCCCCCCAAGTGAGGCGCAAAGGGGCGCACCCGGCTGGCTGCCCGGGAGAGGACGTGCGGGGCGGTCAGGCGCTGGCCCAGCTCTAAGGGCCCTCACCCTCTAAGGGGTGAGCTGGGGGGCCTTCCGCCCCCCCCCCCGCACCGCCGAGAGCTGGGAGCCCCTCTTGAAAGGAGCGGAGGCCGCCCCCTCTCCACCCTCCACGCCTGCACCTCCAGGCCCCGCAGACCGACACCGACTCCGGCTGCTCAGCTGGGGCGGAGGTGATGGCGGAGCGCCCCCACTTTGGGGATGGAAACTGCCGCACCTTGGACGGCAGGGGAGGGGGCGGCCAACTCCAGGGGCCAATCCATCCCCCCAGGCCTCCTCCCGGGAAAGGGAGCGACAGGCCCCGGAGGAGGAGGAGGGGGCGACCCGCGGCCAGGCCGGGAGCGAGCGCCCCCAAAGCTCCCGACTCCCAGCCGAGCGCATGGCCCGCGGATCCGCCCGCCTGGCTCCCCGTTTCGGGGCGCCAGACCTCCCACCTGGGGTGGCCGGTGGCCCGCTGCCGAGGACAGGGGCTTAGGGTCTAGAGAGGCGCGCCCAGCTGGCCGCCAGGGCTTCGGGGCGAAGGCTCTGCGTTCTTGCGCCAAACTGGCCCGCACTTGACTTTATTCCACACCCTCAGCCTCTGCCCCTGCCCCCAGGCACCCGGAGAAAGCAAACCCGCCCCCCCTTCCCTTCATCAGCCGCCTCCGTCTATTTATATTCGCGCAACTTCGCCGCGACGGGTCAGCAAAGGCGTGGAGCCTGGGCCAGTCCCCGCGGTGGGGACAATGGCGCGAAGGGACCTGTGTTTGCACACGCGCCACCCTGGGAACCCGGTTGTCCTCCGACTCGCAGCGCTCCGCACCCGCAGCCCCTCCATTTCTTCCTCCTCATCCCACTGGCCTGCACTCAGGGAGGGTGAAGGTCACAGTCCCGACGAGGAAAGATAACGGGACAGGACGGCGGCCCGCAGCCACTCACTCACCAGCACAACATTTTTTTTTAAAAAGTCCAAGCGGGTGGCGATGTGTTGTGTGTGCCCCGGGGAATGGGTTCTGACCAAGTGGAAATGCTAACCCGAGAAATGGAGTTTACATAGCCAGATTGGTTGTGTTTTTATTGTTAATGGTCTCCCTCCTGCCCCTTTGGGGAAGGGGAGTGAGTTTTCCATCAGTGTGGTGGGTTTTTTCTCTTTGTGAGACCATCTTGACAGGTAATCTGATTTATTTTAACAAAAGCATTCATGTAAGTTAGTTAAGAACCCCAACTTGAATTATGTGAACACTGTATATAGTACAATATGGTATCAATATGTTTTTCTTCTGTAATAGAAAAAACACGGTTCTACTAGGAAGGCTCAACCCAAAACCCTGAATGCTGTAAAACAGGCACTTTAAAAGACATTTTCACCAATGACATGCTTTCAGGAACCGGCTGAATTAGCAGAAAATGATTTAAACTGTATACACTGTAATTTCAATTTCTTAAAAAGCAGATGATGCCACTTAAACCATTTAAATAGCTTCATTATGCTTTTAAACCAGAGGGTTTCCAAAATATGGAGGGAGAACTTCAAGCTGGAAAAAATAATGGATCCCTTGCCATCCTAAACTACGTCGGATTAGATCGCCGTTTCGGACAATCGGTGAGCTTTGACCTTTTGTTCTTTTTCTTACATGTGATCCTAAAGGAACAGATATCTGTTTCATGACTGGGTGAGTGAGATGTCTCCAAAGGAATGGCCGTGGTCAGCATCCCGGACTCATCAAAGCTAAATTACCGCTCGATAATATTGCATTTTGTGCTGCACGGATGCTCGCGCACACCTGAGCGGACCGGGGCGCTCCGCTGCCTAATTTCTCCTTTGTGGTACGTCTCGATAATCAAAATGCATTATTATTTCTCTTTCAAAATACAATGGGGATCCCTGCTTCCCTGCCCCCAAGTGCTGAAAATTCTCAAACAAATACAAATGCGCCAGGCGCCAGGCGAGGCAGGCCCCGTGTTCAGCACTCAATCATGGCCTGTCACAGGTGCAACCGCTATGCATTATCCTGCCGTGATGGATAGAGTGGGTCTGGGCTGCTGGGGGAGCTGGGGCTCAGGTGGGGGTCCTGTCATCTGGGCTCCCTTCCCCACTACCTGTGGGGAGAAGGGAATGCTTTGCAGGGATTGGCTGTGGCGTGAGTTTTAAATTTTAGTTCCTCGTATATAGAATAGGAAGGTCATTTTTTCTAGAAGTTCAGTGTAGCGCTGAGCTTGATCTCAGCATCAACTTTAGACTTCATTTCGTGCTGACCACCTCATTTCCCATAATCACATTAAGTGTAAAAGGTATTTTCCTTAAATCTTAGTTTTGTTGTGTTTTCTTTTTTGGTTAAACCTCACGCAAGGATTTTTTTCCCCCCATTGATTTTTAGGGAGAGTGGAAGAGAGAGAGAAAGACAAAGAGAAACATCGATATGCAATCAAGGTACGCACCCTTGACCTGAATCGAACCCGGGACCCTTTGGTCCACAGACCGAGGCTCTATCCACTGAGCCAAACCGGCTAGGATTAAATCTTAGTTTTTAAACAGAAAAAGAACTTAGACATATTTGATTTAATGTATATATACTTAATGCCTACATACATATACTTAAGCTTAAGTAAACAACTACCTAATGTTGAACTTGATGTCTCTACATGAGGTAAAAACTGTACTTGCATCATGGTGAATCACTTTACTACACACTGAATGATTCATGGTTTCATTATATGCCACTCAATAATCCACTAACATAGGAAATACCATGTCAGATAAAGCAGGGATTTTTATCTTAGAAATTGCGGCCCTATTTCATATTAGCTGGGCACCAGATTTTGGAGTCTGCTTGCGCTATGATCAGTCAAGATCTTAACTAATTACTGTCAGATCAAAGTTGACAACGGTCTCACCAGTGTTCTGTACAACCCTCTAGGTCCTTCATTTCTTTTTGAAATGGCTCAAGGCAAAATGATTTGCATGAGGAGGTCTCAGATTTTAAAATGTGGAACTTCTTTCATTGGGATTATTAAGTGGCTTCCACAGATGTTCACACGCCCGCTGAAATGCTCTACCATTTTTCCTCCTGCTTTTTAGGTTCAGCCTGAGAGATGGAATGAAATGATAGAGCTGGAGTGGGCAACACGACCACCTTTAAAATGTTCCCTCTTTTTTGGACACCAGAATATTCTTTTACAGCAGTACATCTGCATTTTATAATTATAGCAAATATTAAATGTGTCCAAAAAATTTTGCCAATTAGATTATATTCCCAAACACAAATTTATGCTTTTGCGTAGTTGTCTTACACTGGCAAATTATATGTAGAAGGGATGAAGCATTTTAGCTGATAAACATCTTTCTAGAAAGCAGGCCTGTACCTCTGAAGCATTTTTGTTTTTATATTCCACCTATTATAGCAACAAGCTGGCGTAATCCAGGAGTTTAAACAACTGATGGGCCAACTGATCCACAATTTGGGGTAAATATTTATATAAGACCATTTTTGAAGATATCTTGAGAAATCAAGTTCATTTATATTGCCATTTTCTCTGTTTAAAAAAGTAAGAATTAAAAAGGAGCTTAAAATGGTACATGTTTTCTGGTAAGCTTCGAACGACTAGAGAATTAGTGATATTTGAGTGATCGTGATGTGGAGTAAACATTCCGTTTGCTGTGTTTGTGGATAGATGATGTGTGAGTGTAGTACAGATAGTGCCAACCACTGTCTTTAAGAAGAAGTGCATTCGATTCATTAAAACAAGACTCCCCCCTGCCCCTACACACACAGAACTTTAAATATGATTTGGATGACCTTTACAAATTGTAGCTATCAGAACAGTCCACTTTAAGAAGCAACTTTATATGCACACGACTTTATTGTAATTAGCATCAGGCTATACTAGATTGATAGCTAATTCTGCCCATTTCTTTTATATTAACCATCGTGCAAGACCAGTAGTTATATAGTGTTCACGATACAGAATGTTCCTTGAGCATGTCGTCCATTATTATAAGATGAAAAGGTCCTCTTCCTTATATTATAATATCACTGTAATAAGGTTCTCGTTCAATAAGAAATAACTTTTATGTACACGTAGAGAAACGCCTGCTGTTTTCTAGAAGAGCATTGAGTTTCTGCTCTGCTACGACTTACACTTACGACTTACCAATGAGGTGGGTACGGACAGAAAGACAATCAGGCTAAACAACACAGACACCTGATGAGGGGGTGAAAGAAACTTCGGCGTGGGGTGCGAGTCTGTCTGTCCTTTTTGCACTGGGTTTTTGACATCTTGCTTAAAGAGGATAAACAGAGACCCAAAAGTCGAGAGAGAAGCCAAAAAGATAGCACACAGGAGGGAAGTGAACCTCCTTTTGCCTTTATAAATCAGTGACACACTCAGAAACTGGTTCACAGCTGCCACAGTGGCCGGCCACTGGGTGTGTCAGCAGAGAGCAGAAGCTGTCAGAGGGAAATGTTTTCATCGTCTTCATCGCTGCTGGTTGTGAGATGACCTCAGAGGCAGGAAAGTGATAGAGAGTACTGTTCAGTGACTAAAGCATCTATACATTTCCATCCCCCCCCCCCCCAAACACACGGGCATTCTTTAAGGAATGCTGTAATACCACATTGGTGGGAGTAAAAAAGGAAAAATTTATATATATAAAACAGGAAAAGCTGGAGCCTCAAAATGCATTTGGTCTGCTAGAAAACTTCATACTATTTTTCGTTTGCTTCCATTTTTGTTTTGGGGGCCTGCAGCACCTCACTGTCAACTTTGGGTTGAGAGCGAGGCTAATGCCTTAAAGATACAGGTAGAAGGGACAAGAAGCCAGAGGGAACCGACCACCGCCGAGCTCTCCACCGGAAAGCCACGAGTCCCACTTTCCTACATCATTTGTTTTCCCCAAATCCCCGTGCAGCTATTTTTTTCTTTTTGTTGAATGTCTTTTAGCTTTTGATTTCTTTGTGCCTTATAGGCTGGCTGTCTTGATTTTTTTCCATAAGGTATTATGCACATAGCTTGTTTGTGCAAATATTTTTGAAGACTGGCATAGTGATTTATTAGTAATAGGATTAATAATATACACAGGACTCTTTCTCAAGTGAAAGCAATATAATTAGGATATAGAGCAGTGATGGCGAACCTATGACACGCGTGTCAGAGGTGACACGTGAACTCATTTTTTTGGTTGATTTTTCTTTGTTCAGTGGCATTTAAATATATAAAATAAATATCAAAAATATAAGTCTTTGTTTTACTATGGTTGCAAAGATCAAAAAATTTCTATAGGTGACACGGCACCAGAGTTAAGTTAGGGTTTTTCAAAATGCTGACCCGCCAAGCTCAAAAGGTTCGCCATCACTGATATAGAGACTGTGAGAAAGACAGGATCCCAGTGCCTGTCTGAGAAAGAGGCAAGTAACATGTAACCAAATCAGGATACAGATTTTCTACCCTTTCAATTCAATGCATCATCTCAGAATATTAGACTTACTCGCTTCCTTGTTAGCTTAAGAGTAACTTAGAAAGTTTTCCGTTTCATGGAAGAGAGGATGGGTGCTTATTCAAAAAATAGGAAAGCCAAAATGAAGTGTCTGTTTGTCCTAAGTGAAAATGGAGTTCCAAGAAAATGCAACTGCTCTTAGTTGCAAGTAACAGAATCCTAGAGAAACTGGCTGAAACCCAGAGCGTACTCAGGTTAAAACTGAATGGTCTTTGGGCTGGCATCTGTTAAGGCCTGAGTAGCTCAGTGATTCATCAAGTGTCTTTTTCCTTCTCTTTTCCTATTTTCAACAGTGCCAGCTTCATTCCAGGCCTAGCTTTCTCCTAGTCCCGCAGAAGCTCTTAGACCCGCGTGCTTGCTCGTGCATAGGAAAAGAGAACATCTTTGCCCCAGCATTTTTGCAAAATATGAATACATTTTGTATGTCTATCCCTAATCCAAATTTGCCATCAGTGTGTTAATGAGTTAGTTCAGGTTTCGAGTGGCAGTATTAGAGCTGAGGATGCAGTCAGCATCCTTGGAACCACAAATCTTAAGAAGGAACTGACTTCCGAAAGAAGGGGCGAATAAAGGCTGTTGTAATCAAGGAGGACTTCTTGTGAGAGGTGGCACCAGGCTGGCTGCAGAAGGGCTGGTTCAGAGAGGGAAAGAATAAGGATAGTGGGAATCAAAGTAGTCCTGATGAAACTAAGGCATTCAGTTGGAGAGTACTGTCGGTGTTTGGGGTCACCTTGTACGGGAGACACCAGCTTAGATTTCACGGGACAAGCAATAGGGAATTATTCAAGATTGGTTGAGTGTATGAATATCCCCTTATTCTACTCTGTCCTTTCTCAAACCAAATTACACAGGTCCCTATTTTTTTGGAGCAAACAATTATGTGTGAGGTGCTGGACATACCAAGATGAAAACGCAGAACCAAGTTGAGAGTTTCCAGCCCAGTAACCTCCATCCAGGTACCACCATGCCCAATCCCTGTGCAACTTCTACCACACTAAGGCATTGATTAAAAAGAGAAAAATGGCCCTAACCGGTTTGGCTCAATGGATAGAGCGTCAGCCTGCGGACTCAAGGGTCCCAGGTTCGATTCCAGTCAAGGGCATGTACCTTGGTTGTGGGTACATCCCCAGTAGGGGGTGTGCAGGAGGCAGCTGATCGATGTTTCTAACTCTCTATCCCTCTCCCTTCCTCTCTGTAAAAAAGGAATAAAATATATTTTAAAAAAGAAAAATGTCATAAAATAGGATTTCGTGTTTTTCTAGAAATAATCATATTCCCTGAATCTTTAGATCTTCTGATGTAAACAGGCCTTGCTTGGTCTCTGGCCACATTCACATAAACCCTAAAGGGCTGTGTGTGCGAGGAAGAGGTTGAGAAGCCTAAGGTAGGAGAGGACTCAAGTATTTTTTTGGGAAACAAAAAAATCAAAACCCCAAACTTGCAGCCATGCCCTACAGAGGAAGGTGCAAGGCTCTGGGCAGCCCTCCTGTCTCCCAGGGGTGGGCAGCCTGGCCGCCCACTTCTGGGGGAAGGTGACAGGCGGGGCCAGGCCGTTGACAGCAGGTGAGTGATTGCGCCTTCAGCTTCCTGCCGCGATCCATCACGCGGCTGCAGCCCCTGACGAATCACAGCTCCAGCAAGGTGCTGAGCCCAGCAACATATCATTAAACAAGGTTACCGCCGGCAGATCTGTTCCCATGATCAATCTGGTCAATAACCGTTCCACCTCACTGTCCACACCCCCCCACCAAACATAAACAAGCATTAGGGAAGCACTTGCAGAACAATGTGAGGCCTGGCGAAGTCTTCATTTCTCCCGTGGCATTCCGCAAGCTTCTTTCAAAACCCGTGTAAATCATGAAAAATAACCTTTTCTGCAGGATACATCCTCCGGCAGGTACTCTACCCGAATCCCATATTTTATTACCTGATACTGACTGTTTTTTTTTTTCTCTCCAATTGATTACTGAATAGCATCGGGACAATTTCTTTCTTTATGTCCCCTCGAGTCTGCATAACTCACTAGTTTCTTCCCACGTAAGAAGTCCCGGGTGAGAGAGAAGTACGGCAGCTATCGCTGTTACGGCTCAACTTGAGTTCTTGTGTTTTGCATTTAACTCTTCACACTCGGTGGCATTGGATTCTTGCCTGACAGGTAAGATCTTGGCTTCTTTACTGTGTCATTGAGACTGGTTAATAGTATAATCATTAGGATTTAGAAAAGCGAACAGGAATAGCATGAGAAAAGTCTCTGGGACTCTCTGTTGGTGAGTTTGAAACAAAAGGTCTTAGTATGTATGGGAATAAAAAACCACCAATGAAAAAAATCCACAAGTGAGAGGGATTATTCCAGAAAAAACACACACAACAACACACAAGACTTTCCAAATATAACCCCTTTCTGGCTGGGTCCCCTTGAATATTTTAGGAATTTATGGTTGTAAGTATATATCCATTGAATTAAAATATGTTTATATGATTAAAATAGACACACTGGTTCTTGGCCTATTTTATTGATATATTGATCAATATATTGGGAATAATAAAGTAGTCCTGATGAAACTAAGGCATTCATGTTGGAGAGTACAGTCTGTGTTTGGGGTCACCTTGTATAGGAGACACCAGCTTAGATTTCATGGGACAAGCAATGGGGAATTATTCAAGATTGGATGAGTGTATAAGTATCCCCTTATACACTGCACATTTTTTTGATCAATAATTATTGATTAATATATTATTGATTTCAGAGAGGAAGAGAGAGAGAGAGAAACATCAATGATGAGAGAGAATCATTGATTGGCTGCCTCCTGCACGCCCCACACTGGGGATCAAGCCCGCACCCCAGGCATGTGCCCTGACTTGGAATCGAACTGTGACTTCCTGGTTCACAGGTCGACACTCAACCACTGAGCCACCCGGCTGGGCGGTTCTTGGCCTTAAAAACAATGATAGTTCACCTAACAGAACTGATTAACTGACTGTGGAGAAAATCACAACTCTGAACTCAAAATCCATTCCAACTTCTAAAACTTGCATGACTACAAAAATAAAGTTCTTTTCCCTACCTTTAGGTACAAAAATAAAGTTCTTTTCCCTACCTTTAGGCAAGGCCCCCTTACACTGTCCCAGGGAGAGAGAACAGATTTCTTTTTTAAATCCTTCCAAAAGAGGGTTTCTTAAAAGCCCCTGGTAAGTAATTGCATGAAATAATAATCCAGATAGAAATTCAGTTGCCTAAACTAGTCTTTTTTATTCAAATCATTTCCTTCCATCCATCTTCCTAGTGGAGATGAATTCCAAGTAAGTGTATTTCTGTGTAAAACACCATTTAAATTAAATGATTAGGTTTATCTTAAGCATTTGTGGATGGAAGTTAATTCCCTTAGATCAGCGGTACTCAACCTGTGGGTCGCGACCCCTTTGGCGGTCGCACAACCCTTTCACAGGGGTTGCCTAAGACCATCTTGCATATCAGATATTTACATGACGATTCATAACAGTAGCAACGTTACAGTTATGAAGTAGCAACGAAAATAATTTTATAGTTGGGTCACAACATGAGGAACTGTATTTAAAGGGCCAGAAGGTTGAAAACCACTGCCTTAGATGCTCATGGTACAAAACATACCAATGGCTTGATAAGTCCGAGACTCCTTGCCAAGTAAAACTATAAACATTTAGAGAAAGTAGAACTCATTGTTGAGACTTCTGAAACATATTGTTTCTCCTTAATAATGGGTGATATAGTTTCCTAAACATGAATGGAATGCACTCAACAT
The DNA here is from genome assembly GCF_963259705.1 of Myotis daubentonii. NCBI lineage: Eukaryota > Metazoa > Chordata > Mammalia > Chiroptera > Vespertilionidae > Myotis > Myotis daubentonii. The sequence goes on from NC_081859.1 coordinate 8,819,371, forward strand.
TATTGTTTAAAAGTGTTTATTCTCTAGTCTGTTTGTGACTATTTGTGGAGTAATCCTTGCCAGTGAAGCGATTTTTTAGAAGAACAGCTCACCTATATTGACCATTAAGAAGCTGATTGCCTATGGGTGTAGATTAAAAGTGTACATTATTCTTTTAGAAAACGTGTTAGTCTATTCTATTCTAATGTGCGTTCCAAATTCCCTTCGAGAATATCATTTCATACATCAGGGCTGATGACATGATAAAAGTGTTATAGATTGGGAGCTCTTAATTCACATATAAGAGAAAAACAGCAGAGATTTCCAGTAGGTCCCGGTTCTATCCTCCGCTTAACAAATATTTATCGAACGCCCATTGTGCATGAGGCACTGTGTCTCCGTTTTTCCTTATCTTAAGTCCGTGGTCACAGATTACATTGCTATGTTCAGAAGATACTAAATCTGAGTCATGTAGTCGAGACTTAATTTGGTTAAAACCTAGATGACTTATAGGCGAGATGCAATATTCATGGCAGCTTGGTAATGGGCTTAGGTGGCTCCTATGGTACAATAATGCAGAAAAATGGAAGGAAGCGATTGCTTCCATAATACACTATAATTTCACTTAGGCTCTGCGTAGATACAGTCATCAATAACTCCGTAAAAACAATTTCACATCTAAGCATCTAACGACAAAAACGCCTCAACTCTCGGCAGGAAGGTGATGGAAAAACAAAGCATTCCCTCTATCATCCGTTACTTTTCTTCTGCCATTGATTGAACTAATGACTGAAACTCAAATTTAGAGGGACATAAATGAAAAGCCATACAGATAAATGAAAATAGATTTGTCATAGCTGGCTGTAAAGAATGCTTTTGTAGCATTTTTTAATATAAGATTATTTTCCAGCATTAGGAAATATCCAAATAGTGTTAAAGAACAGCGTGCCATTTTTAATTCATAAACATTTTCTTTTATCACCCTGGACTAGATATATGTTCCTATTTAAGGATCTTGTGAAACCTCCCCATTTCTGTGTGTATATGTGCGTCTTTTTATGTTTCCCGGGGTGCCCATTGCAAAACCCCAGGTGTGTGTCTCACAAATTAGATAATTTTCAAAAGCCCTCCAACATAAGAAACAAGAAAACTCACTTAAGTTTTATTCTCAGTGGGAATATTAGAGAGAGCCAGACAAATACGTTAGAGAGTCTTATCATGACATCTACCTCTCATTCTTCACTCACACATCTTTCCTAGGAATTGCTCTCACCTCAAATCACATGCGTTCCTGGGAAGGCACTGTGAATCCTCAGAGTCACTTAATCAGTGACCATTTCAGCCTGCTTCCACATTTGTTTTTCTGGGGGTCATTCCCTTCAGACGCCGTGTATGGTCAATGCAATATCTATCTATATAAAAGCCTAATATGCAAAGCATCCCTTTGGGAGTTTGATTGCTCGCTATGACGTGCGCTGACCACCAGGGGGTGGCACATAATGAAGGAGGCCCTGGCTGGCAGCCGGCAGCCACTAGGGGACCCTACCCGTGCACGAATTTCGTGCACTGGGCCTCTAGTATCAAGCCTTGAGCTTAACAGAAATCGACCCCCTTTCCCATCTCTGGTACATTATATATTACATATTGGCATGAGATTCTGGGCCAACTTACGTATTTTAGGCCATTCCCTTCTGACTATTTTGAGTTCTAATTTCTTCTCGGTAATAACATATCACATATGTCCTTTAGGTACAACAAAACAAGCCCCCCTCTGAGACAAAGAGAAACGGGTTTAGCTAAGCAAGGATGAAGCTCTGTGTGGGGATTAGGAGTTCGTGGGAAGGCAAGATTTTTGTATTTGTTTGATTTTTAAATTCTCTTCAAGACTGAAAGCAAGCACAGGGAGACATTGCATGTGGATGACTTCAGCGCTATAGAGACCGACATTTCCTATGTGTTTTGGTTGATGCTAATGAAGAGGTCAATCAGGTTATCTCTAAAGACTGTCTTGAGTGTCCTGTTGTGACCCTTTAACTTCTGGTCACCAGAGCTTGCATACATCCTGGTTTCTACCTCATTAAGACAAGTAGTCAGCACACAGAGGCCTGGGCGCCCCGGTAACACCAACTGGAAGATCCCCAATAGATAGGATGCCGGACTTAGAGGCCTTCAGTTGGTAACACTCTGACCTAAGTTGAGATTAAGGGTCATACAGGGTACCTCTCCCTCCCCAACATCAGGCGGCTCTGTGGTGTGTTTGTTCTCGTTTCTGCATGGAGTTGTGCGCACCATGGCAAAGCAAGACTAATTGAGGGTTCCGTGTGCCCCATCAGCCATGATGCATGAAGAAGACTAACCGTGAGCAGCAGGGACCTGCAAGTTCAGGCCCTTGCCATTCATCTCACTAGAGTAGACAAGCTGCAGGATCGCTTCCACTAAAGCCCTAAATAAATACACTTGATTTTGCCGCATTCTTGATGTTCTGCTTGCTCGCTTCATTCAACAAACATGACGGGGGCCTTCTGCAGGCTCCGGGGTAACTGGGGGTCTAACAACACAGCTCCAGAAGCTCAGAGTCGAAAGCAACTACCAGAAGAGGAATGAGACCATCCCAGGGTTACATGGTAAGAGCAATGACATGGGGACGCACAGGGAGGGTTCCCCGAGTGTAGGAGTCACCCCGGTTTGGGGAAGGAGTTAGTTAATACTTTAAAGTAGGAGACTGCCCCACCCCCCCATACACACACCAGAGAAGCGGGCAAAAGGAATAGCGTGTAGAGGAGATATGGATAAAGCCAGCCCCCAGCCCCAGCAGGTGTAATAATGCTGGTGATTCCAGATATAATGGCTTATAGAGAGACAAGGCCTATCAATGAGCAAGACCTCTCCTTCCTCAAGAGATGGGCTGAGAAGTCTAAATAAAGGGCTGAAAGGGAGCCAAGTGACTCATCTGTGGCCTTAGGAAAGGATGTCCCCTCCTCGGAAAGAAGACTTTAATGTAAGGCACCAACATGTGTTTTAAAAATGTGTTTCTCATAATATCACAACTGTAAAAGCAACGAATTCTCACCGTCACTTCTGAAAAGCCTTGCTCTTCCTTTATTGGGCTGGCTAAGACTTCCAGGGCAGTGTGAACTAGGGGGCGTGCAATTGCCGTCCTTGCTTTCTTCCTAGCGGGGAAACGCGTTCTGTCTTTCACCACTGGATAGGCTGTTACCTGAAGGTTTTTCAAAGATGCCCTTGATCAAGCTGAAGACATTTCCTTTTAGAACTAGTGTTCTGATTATGATCATAAAGGGCTGCTACATTTTAAATTGTATCAAATCTCTTCCTGAATTTATTGAGATAATCATACAGGTTTCTTTATCTATTAATACGGTGAAGTACATTGATCGATTTAAAAATGTTAAACCTTGCCCAGCTGGAGTGGCTCGGTGGTTGAGCATTGGCCTATGAACCAGGGAGTCACGGTTCGATTTCATCGTCAGGGCACATGCCCGGGTTGTGGCTCAATCCCCAGTAGGGGGCATGCAGGAGGCAGCTGGTCAATGATTCTCTCTCATCATTGATGTTTCTATTTCTCTCCCCCCGTCTCTTCCTCTCTGAAATCAATACAAATACATTTTAAAATAATAAATAAAAATGTTAAACCTTGTATTTCTGGCATAAAGTCCACTTAGGGTAGATTATTGTATCAGTTAGGGTTTGATCTGCTCTAAATCGTACACAATGTGGGATTTATTAGAGGAACTTAACTGTAGGGAACTGTGGGGGCAGTCCAATATTTAATGCACATCTCCTACTTCTCCCCTTGGTGCTGGGACTGGCCCAAGAGTCTGGAGAACCCGGAGGAGGAGAAACAACATGAGCTGGAAGAGTCCTGGGCTTGGCGGCTGCCCCAGGAGTGGCGCATGTTGGCCAAGGACTCGGAGAACCTGGAGGAGGAACTCTGGAGGGAGCTGGAGGAGCCCAGGCTCAGCTGCCGCTTCCAGGGCTGCACACTCTCGTCCTGGACTCCGAAAATCGAGCAGATCCAGTAGGAGCTGAAGGAACGGAGGGCCCAGAAGGCGAGCTAGCAGGTCAGTGACAGCGTGGTGCGCAGCCATGGCGCGCAGGGAGCCCATCAGCCTGCCCCGCGGGAAGGCAATCCGGCGCATCCTGCCTCCTCGCGGACCTCCTGCAAAGTGTCTCTCCGAGCCAATGCTAACTTCAAATCAGGGAAGGATGAGAGTTCTGAAAATTCGGTTCTATAATCATGGAAGCTCTGCGAATTTTTTTTTTTTTTAGACCTTTTCTTTGGTGCTTCAGTTGGATAACTTCTATCGCCATGTACACACATTCACCAATCTTCTCTGCAGAATGGCATCTGCTATTAATTCCGCACAGTCCGTTTCTCATTTAGGATATTGTGTTTTCCACCTCTAAGTTCTATTGGGTTCCTTTATTCCTCTCCTCACTGTAGGAATGTTTTCTTTTAAACCTTTGAGTGGGTTTCAAATAGCCCCTCAGAGTCCTTGTCTGCTTGCTCCTCCATCTCTGTCATTTCTGAGTTTCTATTGATGGATTTTTTCTTTCTTTAAGGGTATCATTTCCCTGCTTATTTTGTATGTCTGATAATGTGTATTAGATGCTAAATATTATGAATTATACACTATTAAGTGCTAGATTTTATCGTGTCTATTTAAAGACTGTTCTGGTTGGAAGTTAAATGAACTGAGGATTCTTTTTTAGACATTTTAAGGTGAGCCTAGAGCAGGATAAACTATTCCTATGAAGACCTAGGTAGTGAATATTTTAAGCTTTGCTGATCAGATCCAATCTCTGTTGCGCACACTATATCCTTCT